>NC_057812.1:427521955-427527036 GCF_018294505.1 Triticum aestivum
AACAACAACAACAACAACAACAACAACAACAACAACAACAACAACAACAACAACAACAACAACAACAACAACAACAACAAAAACAACAACAACCACCCACCGCCACCACCTCTAGTTGACAACTTAGCCTGTTTTCTAAGGTTGCAACTGCCGGTGTTTTCCAGTAGCACCGAGCAAATAGTTGCTGATGGCTGGCTATGAAGGATTGGAAGGGAGTTGACCACTGTAGGTTGCACAGATGCTGAGAAGGTGCGTTTTGCCGCACATCAATTGGATGGACCTGCAGCATCATGGTCAGAGAATTACACAACCACTTTCCCTATAGCCAATGGCACTTGGGAGCAGTTCCAGCAAGCATTCCGCACTTCTCATGTCTCAACTAGAGCTATGAGCATGAAGAAGCCTGAGTTTCGCAACTTACGTCAGGGAAACCGTATTGTGGGGCAGTGCGTGGATGAGTTTAGCAAGTTAGCTTGCTATGCCCCAGATGATGTGGCCACAGATGCCGCGAAGCAGGAGAAGTTTATGGAACGGCTGAATGATGAGATGAGTATGCAGTTAATGGTGGCAACATTCAACAACTACCAGGAGTTGGTAGACAAGGCTCTTACGATTGAAGGGAAGCAGCAGTAGATTGAGAGCCGTAAAAGGAAGTATGGACAAGGGAAGTACAATTCAGGAGCTCGGCAGAAGCCTCATTTTACCCCGAACTCGGGAGGATATACCCATAACCATGGAGGCCATACCCACAATGGAGGAAGTTTGCATAACCACAGTGGCCCCAAGAATGGAAACAGGAATGGAGCAGGCAGCAATCAGAACGGCTCTAACCCAGCCACACCTGCCAAGAAGGATCTAAGTCACATTACTTGTTTCAAGTGCGGGAAGACTGGACACTATGCCACCGAGTGTTCTAAAGCAAAGAATGGTAATGTCAATGGAAGCTCTGGGAAGAAGCCCAACCCTTTCAACAGGGGACAAGTGAACCACATGGAGGAGGTTGAAGATCAACCAGATGCAATTATCGGTAAGTTTTTGGTGAAGTCATTTACCGCACTCGTTCTTTTTTATACTGGTGCATCACATTCATACATTTCAAGGGGATTTGCGGACAAGTTTAAGTCACCCACCTTAGCCCTTAGGTTACCCATGCTAGTAAGCTCACCAGGAGCAGAGTATATGGCCAGCCAATGGTGTGATCGGATACCCTTAACCATTGGTAGCCATGTTTTCCCCTCGGACCTAATAATTTTGGAGTCACAAGGATTGGATGTGATACTAGGAATGGATTGGCTGTCGATGTATGGAGGAAACATCGATTGCGTCAGTAAGTCAATTTTGCTCACTATCCCGGAGGGAAAAAGGATCAAGTATGTGTCCAGGCATGCACCGAAGAGAATCCAAGTAAATTCCCTCTCAGGAGTTGTTCAGGAGGAAGTGCCATAGTGAAGGATTATCCGGACGTATTTCAAGAGGAGCTACCAGGCATGCCGCTGAATCAAGACATTGAGTTTTCGATAGAGCCATTGCTAGGCACCGGACAGATATTGAAGAGACCATACTGGATGCCCACAAATGATCTGGAGGAGATAAAGAAGCAGATTAAGGAGTTATTGGAGAAATGTTACATTCGACGAAGTTCGTCACCATGTGGAGCCCTAGTGCTCTTGGTTGAGAAGAAGGATGGATCCTTGAGAATGGTTGTTGATTATCGGGCATTGAATGGAGTGACGATAAAGAACAAGTACCCACTGCCAATGATCAATGATTTGTTTGACCAACTGCAAGGAGCTAAAGTATTCTCCAAGATCGATCTGCGATCAGGATACCACTAGATGAAGATTCGAGAACAGGATATACCCAAGACAGCTTTCACCACAAGGTACGGGTTATATGAGTATACGGTTATGTCATTTGGATTGACTAATGCCCTAGCCTATTTCATGAGTATGATGAATAAGCTGTTCATGGAGTTCTTGGATAAGTTTGTCGTGGTGTTCATTGATGATATTTTGGTATACTCAAAGAATGAAGAGGAACAAAAGGAGCATTTGCATTTATTTCTCAAGAAGCTCAGGGAACATCAGTTGTATGCCAACTTCAGCAAATGTGAGTTTTGGTTGAAGGAAGTAGGATTTCTTGGACATGTTATATCAGGAGAAGGTATAGCCGTGGATCCTACCAAGGTTAAATCAGACACTGATTGTCTATCACCCACCTCAGTTGGAGAGATCTGCAGTTTTCTTGGACTCGCGGGATATTATCGGATATTCATTGAGAACTTTTCTAAGATTGCGAAGCCTATGACGGAGTTGTTGAAGAACGACACCAAGTTCAAATGGACATATGAATGTGAGGCAAGTTTTTAGGAATTGAAGAAACGTTTGGTTACAGCCCCAATGTTAATTCTGCTAGATATACGCAAAGATTTCCAAGTGTATTGCGACGCTTCTCGCTTAGGACTTGGAGGTGTACTTATGAAGGACGGAAGAGTTGTTTCATATTCCTCACGTCAGCTTCGACCGCATGAGTTGAATCATGCCACACATGATTTGGAGTTAGCAGCTGTAGTTCATGCACTCCAGTCCTGGAGACATTTTCTTATTGGAAATCATTGTGATGTGTACACGGATCATAAGAATTTGAAGTACATTTTCACACAGAAGGAGTTGAATCTCAGGCACAGGAGATGGTTGAAGCTTATAAAAGATTATGATATTGCACTATCATCCAAGTAAGGCCAATGTCGTAGCAGACGCTTTGAGCCGGAAGAGTTATGCCAATACCCTCATAAGAGGAGGATTACCAAAGGAGTTGGCCGAAGATCTCAGGGAGCTTCGTTTGGAGATAGACCCTAGAGGTTTTGTTGCAGCATTGGAAGTTCAGTCAACATTATTGGGAAAGATTCGAGAAGCTCAAAAGGATGATGAGGAAATTGCTGAGTTAAAAGGGAGGACGAGTAAAGGAAAAGCCAAAGGTTTTCGTGAGGATGAGCACGACACCTTGTGGTTTGAGGACCGTGTTTATGTACCCAATAATGCAGAGATCTGGAAGTTGATACTTTAGGAAGCTCATGACTCGCCATACTCGATACACCCCAGAAACACCAAGATGTATTTGGATTTGAAGGAGCGTTTCTAGTGGACTGGTATGAAGAAGGATATTGCCGAGTATGTAGTCGTATGTGATGTTTGTCAGAGAGTGAAGGCAGAACATCAAAAGCCAGTAGGATTACTGCAGCTTTATCCTAGTAGGATAAGCTTGGCATGGATTTCATCACCGGATTGCCCAGGACCCGATCGGGATATGATTCTATTAAGGTAGTAGTGGATCATTTGACCAAAGTGGCTCACTTTATCCTAGTGAAAACCACCTATACGAGTGCGAAGTTGGCTAAGGTATATATATGACCAGGATTGTATGTCTGCATGGAGTTCCGAGGACCAACGTATCAGATAGAGGAACACAGTTTACCTCGAAGTTTTGGAATCAGCTGCACTAGACCTTGGTTACCAGGCTAGAGTTTAGTACGGCCTTCAATCGACAGACATATGGGCAGACCGAGAGAGTCAATCAGATTCTGGAGGACATGTTGAGAGCTTGTGCGCTAGATTATGGATCTAGTTGGGATGACAATTTGCCTTACGCGGAGTTCTCATACAACAACAGCTACCAGGCCAGTTTGAAGATGGCACCTTTCGATGCCTTGTATGGAAGGAGGTGCAGGGCACCGTTGATGTGGGTTGAAGTTGGAGACCGCCATTTGTTTGGACCAGATTTGATCAAAGAGTCTGAAGAGAAGGTTAAGTTGATTCGGGATAGACTAAAGGTAGATCAGTCCAGGCAGAAGAGTTATTGAGACTCAAAACGCAAGGAGGTTGTCTATGAAATCGGAGACATAGCATATCTTCTAGTGTCACCTCTACGAGGAGTTAAATGCTTTGGAGTTAAGGGAAAGTTAGCCCTGAGATTTGTAGGACCATACCGAGTTTTGTAATGTATGGGAGAAGTGGCCTACAGGTTGGAGTTAACCGAAGGACTGTCAAGAGTTCACGATGTGTTTCACGTTTCTCAGTTGAAGAAGTGTCATGCTGAGATGGTCGATATTCCTCTGAGAGATACAGTGCCCCTGGAAGCAATTCAGTTGGATAGTGATTTAACCTATGAGGAGAAACCTGTCAAGATTCTAGAGTTTGCTAGCCGAGTTACACGCAGCAAGGTTATCAAGTTTTGCAAAGTTCAGTGGAGCCACCATATCAAGGATGAAGCCACTCGTAACGAGAGGAAGATCTACGAAAAGACCACCCACACCTATTTTCTAGCCAACCCGAATCTCGAGGGCGAGATTCACCTTAAGGGGGGTAGGTTTGTAACATCCCAAATTTTCAATTTGGAATGTTATACATAGGTCATCATATGCATATCATATTTTATTTGCATTTTGGTTTTTGGATCCTAGAAATTCTAAGCAACTCAAGGACCCACGAAGAGAGTTGGGGATTTCGTTTATTTTCATATTCGAATTTTTCTCAAATATTGAAAAAGGGGTCAATTTGGTTTTAATTATTTTTCCCTCCGAAAATATTTCCAATATAAAAATAAATGAGAGGAGATAATATGACATCTCCAAAATAAGAGAAATATTGGAGGAAAAAAATGTTAAAATCAAATAAATAATTTTATTTGGATCTTATTGCTATTTTAGTTGAAATTAGAAAAAATATGCATTATTAGGCAAAGAAAATGTTCACTTTGTTCTAAATATTTTATTTAGACGGTGAAAATTGTTTTTTTGCCATTTTTAGATTTTTTTTTTATTTTTTTAGGATTTTTCCTTTGCGGCGGAATCGTTAAAAAAAGTTCCTTGACCGAACTGGGCCGAAGCCCAGCTGGCCCAGCACGCCGTCGCCCTCCCACACCAACTCGGGACCGGAGTCCCGAGCCGCCGCGCCGTCGCCGCCGTGTCCGAGCGGGACACCCGCTCCGGTGCCCCCTCCCGCAAGCACCACCCCGACCTCCTATTTAATGCGCCACCCCGCCGCCTCTTTCCCCCGTCCCGCTCCGCCGCCCCGCATCCCGTC
>NC_057812.1:427527480-427622857 GCF_018294505.1 Triticum aestivum
GCCGCCGCCCCGCGCCAACGCCGCTGCCTCGCCGAGCCGCCCCGCCTCGCCGGAAGCCGCCGGACCTCGCAGATCTGGCCGCCGGTTTTCTTTGGTTTTAGGTATAAAACCGATCGGTTTTTTAAACCCTAGTTTCGATTTTTTATTAGATCGGTTCGTTTCGTTTTTTTCTGGTTTCGTTATGTAGTGAGCGTCCGCTCGTTAGTTTGTTTTTAACGAACGCGTTTGCCCGTTCGTCTCTGTTAACGAACGTTCGCGCCGTAGTCTTTTTCTTTTTCTTATTTTCTGCCAGGGACCTATCCGTGATTACTTTTATCGCAGATTAGCCCTTGATCTTCAAACCCTCGCAATTTTTTAACCGTTCATCCAAATCCAGTGAAACCAACGCCAAAATCTTCTTCTCGAGGCCCTATTTCTGTTTAATCAACTAGAACAAGGTTTTGACAATTTAAAATTTGGTTTCAAGCAGATTTGAATTTGAAGTTCTTTTGACCGTAGTTTCAGTTCCGTAGCTCTGATTTGACCGATTCTTTTTGCAAATCGAATCTCTTCAGTTGAACTTTCAGATTGAATCTTCTTATTTGAGTTTTACCCTTGCATCATTGCTTGAGTGCTTATCTATGCTATTGTTTATTTGCCATATAATTCCCGGAGTGCGCAGCGTGCTACTATGAGTCTCTAGGTTTTGTGGATCATCAGCAAGGCAAGTAACACATTGATCATACTTATTTACTATCCAGTTTTTATGCATTAGTTACAATCCTCAAAACACTACATGATTAGGATGTGATTTAACATGTGGGTATTGGGAAGTAGATGATGAGGTAGAACCTATTACCCTTTTATTATCAAACCCTTGGGAGTTACTTCTACGTTATGCTTATATTGCCATGCTATGCTCGTAGACGTGGATTGGGTTTGAGTGTTTCCATGACAGATGTGAGATTGTTAATTAATGGTTAACTTAAGGTGGCTACTTAAATACACATCTGGGTGGATTGGTTGCGGGCACCTAGAGAATCCAATGTTGTCCTAGGATATCCCGGAGTACCCGTGTGATCATCCTATGGTTCTCCACCCAGGCTCAAAGGGATCATAAGATTATTCATGCTAGAAACTTCCGTGTGCAGCCACAAGCTATTATGGGCTCTAGCATAGTTGAGTACGTTGCATGACCTCTTTCAGTGGTAGACTAGCAGATGTAGGGGATGAAGGTTGGTACTATCTACCCAGAGTAAAGAGTTAATTTTCTGAAAGAATGTGTCTCGGTCATCCGTTTCTCAAACACCATGTAGTGCGAGAAATTCAACGAAGGAGATCGAGTCTTGTGGGGAAAAGTGCACAAACCTCTGCAGAGTGTACAAACTAATCATGGTTAGTCGTGTCCCCGGTTATGGACATCTCGAGTATTTGGTTCTTGGATTATCATGTTGATCTCTTCACTCTAATTAATTTATTGGGTTTTGTTACTGTTAATTGGGATTGAGTTGGAGGAACCTTCTCAATGTTTAACAACTACCATGATAGTTAAATAAAATATATTCGTTTGTTGTAGGAAAAATTGGTTTTTTGCAAAACATTGTAACCATAGAGCCTCCACCAGCCATATATGCATGTAGTGATAGCATTTATTCTGTTCATTGCTCTACTGTGTTACATTGCCAGCATATTCCATGTGCCGACCCATTTCGGGCTGCAATGTATCATGTTGCAAACTTTTCAGATGAAGAGTAAGGTGCGCTAGGTCGTTGTCGTGCACTCAGCTATGCCGTTGGAGTTGATGGACTCACTTTATCTTCCAAGCCTTCCGTTGTTATCTTTTTAGATGGTCGGAAGCCATATTTATTGTAATAAGTTCTCTTTTGTGACATTCAATGTAATAAGTGTGTGATTCAACTCTGTTATAAATCCTTCAAGTACTGTGTGTGTCAGCATTACCGATCCAGGGATGACACTTCTGCACCGAGGTTTGACCGTTTGAGGTCGGATCGCTGCATGGTGAGGGTGGCCTCATGATACGTCTCCAACGTATCTATAATTTTTGATTGTTCCATGCTATTATATTATCTGTTTTGGATGTTTAATGGGCTTTAATATGCACTTTAATACTCCCTCCGTTCCTGGATATAAGGTGTATAGTTTTTGGCACGGAAATTAAAGAACACACGTGGAGGGAAAATTTCATAAGTTTTGGGCGAGATTACACCTGACTAATTGGCATGAGAAAATAGAGGAGCTTGCCTAATATAAGGAAATGTAATCAAATCCTTAAAAAAATTATCCAAATGAGTGGTGCAACGCAATACACCTTATATTTTGGGTTTTTTCTCAAAAATCTATACACCTTATATCAAGGAACGGAGGGAGTATTATTTTTGGGACTAACCTATTAACTGGAGGCCTAGTGCCAGTTGCTGTTTTTTTGCCTATTTTAGTGTTTCGCAGAAAAGGAATATCAAACAGAATCCAAACGGAACGAAACCTTTGCGAGGATCTTTTTTTGGAACAAACGCAATCTAGGAGACTTGGAGTGGAGGTCAAGGAAGCAACGAGGCAGCCACAAGATAGGGAGGCGCGCCCAAGGGGGTAGGTGCGCCCCCACCCTCGTGGGCCCCTCATAGCTCCACCGACCTACTTCGTTCACCTATATATACTCTTATACCATAAAAACATCCCGGGGAGCCAGGAAACCACTTTTCCACCACCGCAACCTTCTATACCCATGAGATCCCATCTGGGGCCTTTTCCAGTGATCTGCCGGAGGGGGATTCGATCACGGAGGGCTTTTACATCAACACCATGGCCTCTCCGATGATGTGTGAGTAGTTTACCACAGACCTTCGGGTCCATAGTTATTAGCTAGATGGCTTCTTCTCTCTCTTTGGTTCTCAATACAAAGTTTTCCTCGATGTTCTTGGAGATCTATTCGATGTAATACTTTTTGCGATGTTTTTGTCGAGATCCGATGAATTGTGGGTTTATGATCAATATTATCTTTGAACAATATTTGATTCTTCTCTGAATTCTTATATGCATGATTTGATATCTTTGCAAGTCTCTTCAAATTATCAGTTTGGTTTGGCCTACTAGATTGATCTTTCTTGCAATGGGAGAAGTGCTTAGCTTTGGGTTCAATCTTGAAGTGCTCAATCCCATTGACAGAAAGGGAACCGACACGTATTGTATTGTTGCCATCAAGGATAAAAAGGTGGGTTTTATATCATATTGCTTGAGTTTATCCATCTACATCATGTCATCTTGCCTAATGCGTTACTCTGTTCTTATGAACTTAATACTCTAGATGCATGCTGGATAGTGGTCGATGTGTGGAGTAATAGTAGTAGATGCAGAATCGTTTCAGTCTACTTGACACGGACGTGATGCCTATGTTCATGATCATGCCTAGATATTCTCATAACTATTCGCTTTTCTATCAATTGCTCGACAGTAACTTGTTCACCCACCGTAATATATGCTATCTTGAGAGAAGCCACTAGTGAAACCTATGGCCCCCGGGTCTACTTTATATCATATAAGTTTCTGATCTATAATTCTAGTTTACTATTTATTTTTGAATCTTTATTTTCCAGTCTATACAACAAAAATACCAAAAATGTTTATCTTATTATCTTTATCAGATCTCACTTTTGCATGTGGCCATGAAGGGATTGACAACCCCTTTATCGCGTTGGTTGCAAGGTTCCTGATTGTTTGTGCAGGTACTAGGCGACTTGCGTGTAGTCTCCTACTAGATTGATACCTTGGTTCTCAAAAACTGAGGGAAATATTTACGCCACTTTGCTGTATCACCCTTTCCTCTTCAAGGGAAAACCAACTTATGCTCAAGAGGGAGCAAGAAGGATTTCTGGCGCCGTTGCCGGGAAGATCTACGCTCAACTCAAGACATACCAAGTACCCATGATAATCTCTTCTCCCTTGCATTACATTATCTGCCATTTGCCTCTCGTTTTCTTCTCCCCCACTTCACATTTGCCATTTTATTCGCCCTCTTCCGTTCGTCCTTCTGTTTGCTGGTATTACCATGTGCCTTCTATTAGCTTGCATCTTCGCTTGCTAAATATCTATTGTTATGGATCCTCATCCTCTTTCTATTCTTTTTAAAAGATCCAATTATGATGAACCAATTGCTAGTGAGTTGAGTGCACTAGATTATCTTTATGGAGTTTTGCTTGAAATCTGTGAATCTGAAAATTGTGATGAAGTGCTTTATAAAGTGATTCACGATAGATCTTTGTAAAAAGCATGATTGCAATGATGTTATTATAAATTATATGAATGTCAGTTGAGCTAATAATATGCAAAACCCCAAGCTTGGGGATGCTAGTTTTGCTATGTCCACTACTTGTTGCAATGATCATGATTGGGGTTATTCTTCTTATGATCTGAAAATTTTATTTAAGCCCCATGATGAATATAAGATTGATAATAATGTTTGCAATATTGAAAGTGGGTTTGGAAGAGTGTCAACTTTAGATCCCACATATTTGGAGAATGTTCAATCTTATGAAGTTTTTGATAAAAGTGGGTTTGGAGAGGTCATGACTTTAGTTAATGTTAATCCCACTACTTTGGAAGAGTGTCAAATTTGCATACATGTGGATCGTGTTAATGGATATATTGTTGAATTTTCTGATGATCCTACATGTAATTATTATGAGAGAGGAAAATATGGTTGTAGAAATTTTTGTGTCACTAAATTACCTCTCATTATGTTGAGATTGCTATTGTTTCTTTCTCCTTCCTTGCATATGCTAGTTTTTGCTTGTCTTGATAATTTGTTTGCTTATATAATGCCTATGCATAGAAAGTATGTTAGAATTAGATGTGATTTTCATATGCTTCATGATGCTCCCTTCGTGTTTCAATTGCTATCTTTTTTGTGAGCATCATTAAAATTATCAATGCCTAGCTAGGGGCATTAAACGATAGCGCTTGTTGGGAGGCAACCCAACTTTATATTTGTTCTGTACTTTTTGTTCCTCTTTAGTAGTAAATAATTTATCTAGACTCTATTATGATTGTGTTTTTTATGTTTTAATTAGTGTTTGTGCCAAGTAAAGCCTTTGGGATCTTCTTGGGTGATTGTTGTTTGATCTTGCTGAAAAAACAGAAAGTGTGCGCTCACGAGAATAATTTTCATTTTTTACCAGAGAGCGATAAAATACCAATTCCAACTGCAGTAGATCAATATACAAATTATTTATGTCGTCCTAAGTTTTCATAATTTTTGGAGTTACAGAAGTATTCGAAACCTCCAGATTGCTACAGGTTGTTCTGTTTTTGACAGATTCTGTTTTTCGTGTGTTGTTTACTTATTTTGATGAATCTATGGCTAGTATAGGGGGGTATGAACCATAGAGAAGTTGGAATACAGTAGGTTTAACACCAATATAAATAAATAATGAGTTGATTACAGTACCTAGAAGTGGTGGTTTGTTTTCTTATACTAACGGAGCTCATGCGATTTTCTGTTGAGTTTTGTGTTGTGAAGTTTTCAAGTTTTGGGGTAAAGATTTGATGGATTTTGGACCAAGGAGTGGCAAGAGCCTAAGCTTGGGGATGCCCAAGGCACACCAAGGTAAAATTCAAGGACAACCAAAACCCTAAGCTTGGGGATGCCCCGGAAGGCATCCCCTCTTTCGTCTTCGTCTATCAGTAACTTTACTTGAGGCTATATTTTTATTCACCACATGATATGTGTTTTGCTTCGAGCGTATTGTATGGTTTGAGTCTTTGCTTTTTAGTTTACCACAATCATCCTTGCTGTACACACCTTTTGGAGAGACACACATGAATCGGAATTTATTAGAATACTCTATGTGCTTCACTTATATCTTTTGAGCTAGATAATTTTGCTCTAGTGCTTCACTTATATCTTTTTAGAGCACGGTGGTGGTCTTATTTTATAAAAATTATTGATCTCTCATGCTTCACTTATATTATTTGAGAGTCTTTTAGAACAGCATGGTAATTTGCTTTGCCTATAAAATTAGTCCTAATATGATGGGCATCCCAGATGGGTATAATAAAAACTTCCATATAGAGTGCATTGAGTACTATGAGAAGTTTGATTCCTTATGATTGTTTTGAGATATGAAGATGATGATATTAGAGTCATGCTAGTTGAGTAGTTGTGGATTTGAGAGATACTTGTGTTAAAGTTTGTGATTCCCGTAGCATGCACGTATGGTGAACCATTATGTGATGAAGTCGGAGCATGATTTATTTATTGATTGTCTTCCTTATGAGTGGCGGTCGGGGTCGAGCGATGGTCTTTTCCTACCAATCTATCCCCCTAGGAGCATGCGCATAGTACTTCATTTTGATAACTAATAGATTTTTGCAATAAGTATGTGAGTTCTTTATGACTAATGTTGAGTCCATGGGTTATACGCACTCTCACCCCTCCACCTTTGTTAGCCTCTCTAATACCGCGCACCTCTCGCCGGTATCATACACCCACCATATACCTTCCTCAAAACAGCCACCATACCTACATATTATGGCATTTCCACAACTATTCCGAGATATATTGCCATGCAACTTTCCACCATTCCGTTTATTATGACACGCTCCATCATTGTCACATTGCTTCGCATGATCATGTAGTTGACATCGTATTTGTGGCAAAGCCACCGTCATAATTCTTTCATACATGTCACTCTTGATTCATTGCACATCCCGGTACACCACCGGAGGCATTCACATAGAATCATATTTTGTTCTAATATCGAGTTGTAATTCTTGAGTTGTAAGTAAATAAAGGTGTGATGATTTTTATTATTAGAGCATTGTCCCATGTGAGTAAAGGATGATGGAGACTATGATTCCCCCCACAAGTTGGGATGAGATTCCGGACGCAAAAAATGTCATAAAAAAGAGAAGGCCCAAATAAAAAAATGAGACAAAAAGAGAGAAGGGGCAATGTTACTATATCATTTTTCCACACTTGTTCTTCAAAGTAGCACCATGATCTTCATGGTAGAGAGTCTCTTATTTTGTCACTTTCATATACTAGTGGGAATTTTACATTATAGAACTTGGCTTGTATATTCCAATGATGGGCTTCCTCAAAATTGCCCTAGGTCTTCGTGAGCAAGCAAGTTGGATGCACACCCACTTAGTCTCTTTTGTTGAGCTTTCATACACTTATAACTCTATTGCATCCGTTGCATGGGAATCCCTACTCGCTCACATTGATATCTATTGATGGGCTTCTCCATAGCCCGTTGATATGCCTAGTTGATGTGAGACTATCTTCTCCTTTTTGTCTTCTCCACAACCACCATTCTATTCCACCTATAGTGTTATATCCATGGCTCACGCTCATGTATTGCATGAAAGTTGAAAAAGTTTGAGAACATCAAAAGTATGAAACAATTTCTTGGCTTGTCATCGGGGTTGTGCATGATTTAAATATTTTGTGTGATGAAGATAGAGCATAGCCAGAATATATGATTTTGTAGGGATAACTTTCTTTGGCCATGTTATTTTGAGAAGACATGATTGCTTGGTTAGTATGCTTGAAGTATTATTATTTTTATGTCAATATTAAACTTTTGTTTTGAATCTTTCGGATCTGAACATTCATGCCACAATAAAGAAGATTACATTGAAAATTATGTTAGGAAGCATTCCACATCAAAAATTCTGCTTTTATCATTTACCTACTTGAGGGCGAGCAGGAATTAAGCTTGGGGATGCTGAAACGTCTCCAATGTATCTATAATTTTGATTGTTCCATGCTATTATATTATCTGTTTTGGATGCTTTTATATTATTTTTGGGACTAACCTATTAAACGGAGGCCCAGTGCCAGTTGATGTTTTTTTTGCCTATTTTAGTGTTTCACAGAAAAGGAATATCAAATGGAATCCAAACGGAACGAAACCTTATCGAGGATCTTTTTTGGAACAAACACAATCCAGGAGACTTGGAGTGAAGGTCAAGGAAGCAGCGAGGCGGCCACGTGATAGGGAGGCGCGCCCCCACCCTTGTGGGCCCCTCGTAGCTCCACTGACCTACTTCCTTCGCCTATATATACTCTTATACCCTGAAAACATCCGGGGAGCCACGGAACCACTTTTCCACCGGTGCAACCTTCTGTACCCGCGAGATCCCATCTGGGGGCCTTTTTCAGCGATCTGCCGAAGGGGGATTCGATCACGGAGGGCTTCTACATCAACACCATGGCCTCTCCTATGATGTGTGAGTAGTTTACCACAGACCTTCAGGTCCATAGTTATTAGCTAGATGGCTTCTTCTATATCTTTGGTTCTCAATACAAAGTTCTCCTCGATGTTCTTGGAGATCTATTCGATGTAATACTTTTTGCGGTGTGTTTGTTGAGGTCCAATGAATTGTGGGTTTATGATCAAGATTATCTATGAACAATATTTGATTCTTCTCTGAATTCTTATATGCATGATTTGGTATCTTTGCAAGTCTCTTCGAATTATCAGTTTGGTTTGGCCTACTAGATTGATCTTTCTTGCAATGGGAGAATTGCTTAGCTTTGGGTTCAATCTTGTGGTGCTCGATCCCAGTGACAGAAAGGGAACCAGCATGTATTGTATTGTTGCCATCGAGGATAAAAATATGGGGTTTATATCATATTGCTTGAGTTTATCCCTCTACATCATCTCATCTTGCCTAATGCATTACTCTGTTCTTACGAACTTAATACTCTATATGCATGCTGGATAGCGGTCGATGTGTGGAGTAATAGTAGTAGATGCAGAATCATTTCGGTCTACTTGACACGGACATGATGCCTATGTTCATAATCATGCCTAGATACTCGCATAACTATGCGCTTTTCTATCAATTGCTCGGCAGTAATTTGTTCACCCACCGTAATATATGCTATCTTGAGAGAAGCCACTAGTGAAACCTATGGCCCCCGGGTCTACTTTACATCATATAAGTTTCCGATCTATAATTCTAGTTTACTATTTATTTTGCAATCTATACAACAAAAATACCAAAAATATTTATCTTATTATCTTTGTCAGATCTCACTTTTCCAAGTGGCCATGAAGGGATTGACAACCCCTTTATCGCGTTGGTTGCAAGGTTCTTGATTGTTTGTGTAGGTACTAGGAGACTTGCGTGTAGTCTCCTACTGTATTGATACCTTGGTTCTCAAAAACTAAGGGAAATACTTACGCTACTTTGCTGCATCACCCTTTCCTCTTCAAGGGAAAACCAACGCATGCTCAAGAGGTAGCACGTCACCGCTTTTAGCCACTTGCCGAAGTATCCAACATGCCCGAAGGCTATGTGTTGGTTCTGAATTCAATATCGTATGTATCTGGCAAGGCTTGTCGAGCCATTCATCAAGGACAGTCTTATGTCCAGTTAAGGGCTTAATTTTCTTGTCCGTGAAGCGATGATCAGGTGCCTCGTGAAGGTGCATCCTTTTTGCCCCGCCGGTGGGTGGCTTAAAGGCCGGTGGTTCCCAACGAGCTGTCTGGGCTATCCAGGCGCTTTCCATTGCGCAGTACTTCTGTACTATGTGTGCCAAATCCGCGAAGTGGAGTATGCGGCGTTGGTTGAGGGCATTGAGGATCCCTTCATCTGTATAGTTGCAGTAAAAAACTGATACCTCATCATCGTCGCAACAATCCTTAATTTTTTTAACAAGTAGGAATCTAGCCCAAAAGTGATGGACTGTTTCCTGAGGTTGCTGCCGTATATACATTAGATCGCATATGTCCGGGGGACCGGAACTGCTTGGGGAGTATTGATTGTGGTGGGTGGGCGGGTTTAAATCCGAACCCTGACCCACTGTGGAATCCGGGTTTTGAAAAATTTCTGAGGTCACTAGCCCAGGATCCGGAGTGTCCTTAGGCTCAATGCTTGATTCTATGTTCAGAGGATAGATGGTATATTCTCGAGAATGGCTGTCCGGGTCGTAGGGCTCGGAGATCCGAACATAGTTTGTTTTTAGCATAGGAGGAATGATATCCTCGACTTGCTCTTGCACGACGGTCACTAGGTGGGTGACAGGTGGGGATGTGATTTCCCTTTGATCGGGTTTAAGCCGAATTAGGTCATAATATGTTGCGACCCCTACGGCAACGATGCAATCTAGCAGTTCATTTAAGGACGGAATATCTACCGGATCCATCTTATCGACGCTTTCGGGGTTGGTGCAGAGATGGTTTTTGACGGTCTGGGGACCGCTTTAGGCGCGACGGCCGGGCGGGCGCCCATGGTGAAATTGTTGATGACAAGGCGAGCCATCCATACTTCTATCAACAACATAGAGGAGCTCTCAATGAAAGCATCAATGTCGGTGTCAAAACCGGCCGATCTCGGGTAGGGGGTCCCGAGCTGTGCATCTGAGGATCGAAGGTAACATGAGGCAAGGGACATGATGTTTACCCAGGTTCGGGCCCTCTTGATGGAGGTAATACCCTACTTCCTGCTTGATTGACTTTGATGAGTATAGGGGTTACAAGAGTGGATCTACCTCGAGATCGTAATGGCTAAACCCTAGATGTCTAGCCTGTATGAATTTTGATTGCCTCTACGGACTAAACCCTTCGGTTTATATAGACACCGGAGGGACCTAGGGTTATACCGAGTCGGTTTATAGAGAAAGGAATCTTCACATCTGAACGCCAAGCTTGCCATCAGCGCAAAGGAGAGTCCCATCCGGACACAGGGGAAGGCCTTCTATCTTTTATCTTCATGGCCCATCAGTCCGGCCCATGCCGCATAGCCTGACCATCCGAGGACCCCTTAATCCAGGACTCCCTTAGGGGTGTAGCTGGTTCTTTTTCCAACTAGGTAGGGGTACAATATGCAAGAATCTGGGTTATGTGTGGTGGGGCTGGTTCTTGGGCAAGTACAACCGTGGTTCTATCTCCATCGACTGGTAGCACTATCTGTTCTAAAGACCATGTTGTTACTCCCTTAGATACTGCCATCACCCCCTCCAATTCAAATGGATGATAAACAAGAAAAGTAATTGAATGTACATACATTGTATGACAGACAGGTGCAATCGATAGTGGGGAATAAAAGTTGGCATGAAATAATTCACATTTATGTTGTCTAACCAAACAGGATCACATGACACAATTTCACATATATGATGGCTAACTAAACAGGATAGCATGACACAGTTTCACATATATGATGGCTAACTAAACAGGATAGAAAGACATAATTCAAAATATGATAACTATGTAAACAGGATGACATGATATAACTATATGGTGTGTTTATTAAATAGGTTGGCATGCCATAATTCACATACATGCCGCCTATGGAAACATGCTGGCATGATATAATTCATAGATAGAATGACATAATTCGAAATATGATGACTATGTAAACACTAAACATGATGAGATGATATAACTATATGTCTACATGTTGTCTTTATTAAATGGGTTGGCATGCCATAATTCGGATATATGCTGTCTATGTAAACATGTTGGCATGATATAATTCAAATATATGATTTATATACTAAGCAAGTAAGCTGATGGCAATCACATATATGATGTCAAAACTAAGAAGATGGCATTCAATATTGTGTATATGATGTAAAAACTAAGCAATGCAAGACAACATATGCATGATATGGGTAATATAACCCTTCCAAGTTTGAGCATACACCTCAGGGGGAAAATAGGACTGGTCATCTGTCTCTGAATCCTCCTCTAAGGAGCTATCTGTAACCAGCAAGATGTCTGCTTTAGCAAGTAGCATTGTCTGCTTTGAAGACCTTGTTTTCACTCCAGATACTTCCATCATCGATTCAAATGGCTGATGGACAAAAAGGATAGCATGGTATAGTTCACATATATGATGATTTGCTAAACATCATGGCATTGCATAATTCACATATATAATGCCTTGCAACAAGATAACATTGTATAATTCACATATATAATGTCTTGCAACAAGATGGCATTGCATAATTCACATATATGGTAATTCGACACTAAACATGTGCCATTCAAAAAAAAACATGTCTAAACTAAGCAAATGACATAGCAATGCAAGACACCATACACACAATATGCGCAACATAACCCTGCCAAGTTAGAGCATACACCTCGGGGGGGGGGGGGAATTGGACTAGTCATCTGTCTCTGAATCCTCCTCTGAGGAGCTATCCGTAACCAGCAAGATATGCGCATCGTCAGATAGCATTGTTTGCTCTGAAGACCTTGTTTTCACTCCAGATTTTTTCATCATCGTGTCAAATGGCTGATGCACGCGAAGAGTAGTTGAATGTACTAACATTGTTGACAAATGTAATACATAATGAAAAAAGGATGGGTGATACAATTCACATATAATATGACTGGCTAAGCAGGATGTCATTGCAAAGTTCACATATATGATGTCTAGCTAAACAAAATGGCGTTGTATAATTCACATATACGATGTAGAAACCAAACAGATGGCATTCACACAAAGCATGTGTAAACTAAGAAGATGACCTATTTGATGTATAAAGTAAGCAATGCAAGGAACCATATGCATGATATGACCAACATCAACATGCCAAGTTATTTCAAAGACATCAGGGGGTAAATAGGAGTGGTCGGCTCCTTCTGGATCCCCCTCAAAACTTCCTCTTGTTTATAATCTGAAATGGGGGGAGGGGGCTGCCTTTGCGCCCACAATGGAGCGACGTCTGCATGAAATTTTATTGCCACGCAAGGCTCGTCTCTTTTACTCTGCATGTTCAGTACCATTGTGTACAATAACTGACATGCATAGGAATAAAACATAGTGATATTGTGTAAGGACTGCATGCAGAAATCCAGAGTGATGATAACAACCTGTGGATAGACCCAAAACCAATTAAAGCAGGCAGATAATAGCTTTAGTTAAAAATACAGATAATGATTTCTTTATTATTTGTTTCCCACCCAACATGAAACTCATAGTAGACACCAGAGATTAACTAGATAGTACATAGATACTATTGATTGTGGCCAAGATATGTACCCCACAACCATTTAAAAACTCAAATTTGAGCATTAGTTTGGAGCTGACCTAGAGTCCAAACGGTGAACATGACGATAAAGTAGCATGTAAAATTAAGCAATGCATTGCATAAGAAGACACGAAAGAGTATGACCTCTCTTGCGGACCCGTGTAGTCCTCAAGGTCATCTGCCCAGTTGATGATGGTAATGCAGTTGTCGTGGCTACCGCCGGCAGGGAAGAAGATCTGAGGCGGCAAAAGACAGTCTGGAGGGCAGATCCCTGCGGTGGTGGACCCTTCCATCCTTGGAGAAGCTGAGCTAGGGCGGACAACGGTGTGGCAGCAGCGGGACAAACCACACGAGGTTTTCTTTGACAACTATCTGTAACAGAAGTAGTTATGTAAGGGATTGTTTGAATTGGAGGATTCTAACAACCCAAAGATAGGAAATACACAGGAATAGGATAGGAATGCATGTGCAAAATAGAGAGTTGAAAATCATAGGATTTCTGTCAATCTGGGTGTTTTGTTTATAGGAATTGGAAGGTCATAGGAATGCAAAGAAGCATGGTCAAATTAAGTCAAACCATAAGAAAATGTATAATTATAATGTTGTTATGCCACTATCACTTTGTCTTCTACTTCATGAATATGAATTTGCAAAGGATGCCAAGAGGATATTAAAATTCCTACGGTTTTTCTTTGAAAGAGACACTAAAGGAACAAATCCTACAGTTTTCCTTTGCTCCATTCCATTGAACGAAATGCATGAATATTAGTACCATAGGAAACTTTCCAACTCCAATGTTTTTCCTTCACTTTTCCTTTCAACCACTAGAGATTCTAGTAGGAAGGCTTGAACATGCAAAAGCCTACACTCCATAAATGTTTTTGTGTTAGTTCTACTACTTTGGACCCAGGCCAATGCCCTACTAGATCAACTCCAAGGCCCATCAACACATGCACAGCTGATGACCCACAAGTATAGGGGATCTATCGTAGTCATTTCGATAAGTAAGAGTGTCGAACCCAACGAGGAGCGGAAGGAAATGATAAGCGGTTTCCAGCAAGGTATTCTCTGCAAGTACTAAAATAAGTGGTAACAGATAGTTTTGTGATATGATAATTTGTAACGAGCAACAAGTCACAAAAGTAAATAAAGTGCAGCAAGGTGGCCCAATCCTTTTGTAGCAAAGGACAAGCCTGGACAAACTCTTATATGATGTAAAGCGCTCCCGAGGACACATGGGAATATCGTCAAGCTAGTTTTCATCACACTCATATGATTCGCGTTCGGTACTTTGATAATTTGGTATGTGGGTGGACCGGTGCTTGGGTGCTGACCTTACTTGGACAAGCATCCCACTTATGATTAACCTCTATTGCAAGCATCCGCAAATACACCAAAAGTATTAAGGTAAACCTAACCATAGCATGAAACATACGGATCCAAATCAGCCCCTTACGAAGCAACGCATAAACTAGGTGAGGGAGTCTTGGATTAGGGGGTGTCTGGACAGCCGGACTATAACCTTTGTCCGGACTGTTGGACTATGATGATACAAGATTGAAGACTTCGTCCTATGTCCGGATGGGACTTTCCTTGGCGTGGAAGGCAAGCTTGGCAATACGGATATGTAGATCTCCTCCCATTGTAACCAACTCTGTGTAACCCTAGCCCCCCTCCGGTGTCTATATAAACCAGAGGGTTTAGTCCGTAGGACAACAACAATCATACCATAGGCTAGCTTCTAGGGTTTAGCCTCTCCGATCTCGTGGTAGATCAACTCTTGTAATACTCATATCATCAAGAATAAATCAAGCATGACGTAGGGTTTTACCTCCATCAAGAGGGCCCGAACCTAGGGTAAAACATCACTTCCCCTGCCTCCTATTACCATCCGCCTTAGATGCACAGTTCGGGACCCCCTACCCGAGATCCGCCGGTTTTGACACCGACATTGGTGCTTTCATTGAGAGTTCCTCTGTGTCATCATCATCAGGCTTGATGGCTCCTTCGATCATCGTTAGCGATGCAGTCCGGGGTGAGACTTTTCTCCCCGGACAGATTTTTTTATTCAGCGGCTTTGCACTGCGGGCCAATTCGCTTGGCCATCTGGAGCAGATTGAAAGCTATGCCCCTGGCCATCAGGTCAGGTTTGGAAGCCTAAACTACACGACCGATATCTGCGGAGACTTGATCTTCGACGGATTCGAGCCCCTGCCGAGTGCGCCGCGCTGTCACGATGGGGATGATTTAGCTCTGCCACTGAACAGTGTCCTGGAGACCGCACCTGCAGCCGCTCCGACCTTTAATTCGGAGCCAACTGCGCCATCCGAGGGCGGGTGGTTAGACCCCGCCACGGAGGCAGTAGCCTCAACGGAGATCGAACCGAACACCAACCTTATCGTTCGCGAAGCCCGTGACTCCCTATCGCCGGACTCTCCTCCGGACTCTGGACCATCCGCGCCCCTGTCAATCGAATCCGATTGGGCGCCGATCATGGAGTTCACTGCCGCGGCTATCTTTCAGCACTCGCCCTTTGGCGACATAATGAATTCACTAAGGTCTCTCTCTTTGTCCGGAGAGTCCTGGCCGGATTATGACCGGCAGGATTTGGATGCGGACGATGAAGAAATTCGACGCCCACCCACCACCCACTTCATAGCCACTGTTGATGACTTGACCGACATGCTCGACTTCGACTCCGAAGACATCGACGGCATGGACGACGATGCAGGAGACGAACAGGAACCAGCGCCTATAGGGCACTGGAAAGCCACCTCGTCATATGATATATATGGTGGACACACCCAAAGAGGGCAATGGTGACGGAACAGCGGGGGATGACCCCTCCAAGAAGCAACCTAAGCGCCGGCGTCAGCGGCGCCGCTCTAAGTCCCGCCAAAGCAAAAACGGTGATACCGGCACAGGAGATAATAACACCCCGGACAGTGCCGAAGACAACTCCCTCCAGCAAGATTCAGCGCAGGAGGATGGAGAAGCCAGCCCCCTTGAGAGAGCGGCAGATAGAGAGGTAGAGGATGATAATTACATGCCTCCCTCCGAAGACGAGGCAAGCCTCAATGACGACGAATTTGTCGTGCCTGAGGATCCCGTCGAGCAAGAGCGCTTCCAGCGCAGGCTCATGGCTACGGCAAGTAGCCTTAAGAAAAAGCAGCAGCAGCTTAGAGTTAATCAAGACTTGCTAGCCGACAAATGGACTAAAGTCCTTACGGCCGAGGAATACGAACTCGAATGCCCCTCCGAGAGCTACCCAAAGCACAGGTTGCTACCTCGGTTAGAGGAGGAAGCATCTAAATCCACATCCCCAGCGGCTGATCGGCCACCTCGTGGCCGCGACAGAGAGGCCTCTCGGCCCACAGTTCAAGCCGCACTCCGGTGTCACTCAAAAAACACCAAGGCACGGGGAAATGCATTAGACCCGCGAGATATATTGGAGGACAAAGTGATGCGGAGCATCCCACGTTCATCCCCATGTACACCCCGACTACTCTCCAAGCCCTAAGAGAACATAAGACGAGACCTCATCTATACACCATTGGACACAAGGTGAACTCGCTCCTCTTCGAACCATCACTTTCCATACGTGAGACATGGCTACTACCTCAAACATGTGTGCTATGCATGACCTGGAACCAAGAGGAAAACCATGGACAAGAAGACGAGGACACCAAGCACGAGGAACGAGAAGAAGAGCTACGGAAGAAGCTCCAGCCACCGGACGACCGGTCGGGACTGGACGTCCGACGCCTGAAGACCCATCGGACGACCGGTCCGGACCGGATGACCGGCAACCCCGCACCCGAGCCAAACGAGCGGACGTCCGACAAGTCCCGGACGTTCGACACACTCCAGCGACCGGACGTCCGACCGTCTCCAGAAATCCGGCGCCACGTCAACCGAGCCAAAACGCCGGACGTCCAACAAGTACCGGACAACCGGACCCTCGTGAGCCACCGGACATCTCGTACCCATCGGACGTCCGACGCCTGTCTGTGCATAGTGTATCGGGCCGAGCCCATGTATCCCTTCGCCCTCACTTACCTCTTCGTGCCCCTAGACTAT
This sequence comes from Triticum aestivum, assembly GCF_018294505.1. Classification (NCBI taxonomy): domain Eukaryota; kingdom Viridiplantae; phylum Streptophyta; class Magnoliopsida; order Poales; family Poaceae; genus Triticum; species Triticum aestivum. Next base: position 427,544,552 of record NC_057812.1, read on the forward strand.
ATATACTCCTCCACCTCCACCATTTGAGGGTTAGCGTTGGTTTCGCTCATCTGAGAGAGACCGCGGCCTCTTTGAATCTCCTCCTTGCGAGAGACCGTGGCCTCTTCGTATCTCCTCCTTGCGAGAGACCGCGGCCTCTTCAGAGAAGATCCCTTTGGATTCAAGCCCCCTTTCTAAGGGAAGATCCCCCCGTGGATTCAAGACCTCCTCACGGAGAAGACCGGCTACCTATGTATCGTCCCTAGTTGATTGTGGATCGTGTATCTTCTCTTATGTATTCGAGGATCTAGCGCATGTGTGATCATTTCTTGTTGGTTGAGTGATTCTCTCGTGTTTCCCCTCATGATTTCCCTCATTTCCCCCTCGTGTTCCTCGTGTTCTTCGCGGGATCCACTCCTTTCGTGAAAGATCGGGAGATTAGGGTTCTACCCTACATCATCTTGGTATCATGAGCCACGTTGATCATGATTTCGGAGCCTCCCCCACCATTTTCTAGCCTTCTTTTGCTTGATTTCGTCCTAAATTCGAAAATCCTCACCAAAAATAGCCCCAATTTTTTTTTGTAATTTGTTGGTTTGATGATGTTTTGTTGATTTTAATCCATGGATTTGCTTGGTTTCAAGTGGATCTAGCATCTCCCCAAGTTTCCCCATCTTTCATCCATGAAATCTCATCAATTTTGACCCCAAAATCCCCAAATTCCGCCCAAATTCGCGTCCCGAATCTCGGATCTGGAGTTGACCCCGATACACCGGACGACCGTCACCTTACCGGACGTCCGGAGCCGCAGGAACCACCGGACGTCCGACCTTACCGGACGACCGGAACCCCCTAACCCGAGCAGAATCAGCGGATGTCCGACCCGACCGGACGTCCGGCGACCGGACGACCGTTTTTTTCGGACGTCCGCTACCTGTAGATATCACCTTCGGCTGATTCTTGTTTCGGCCATAACTAATTCATCCGAACTCCGATTTTCGCGTTCTTTAGCTCATTGAAAACCTCTTGACATCCTCCTTCCCACAAAAATACCACAAAAGTCATTTGACTCCATCAAAGTTTTGGAACTTTGGCATCTTTGCTTAGGGCTTACACCACATCATCCGCTACACCACCACCGACTTGCGCAACCTAACCAATTTTGTTCCCCGTAGCATTAGTGGTTGCTTGAGGAGTGATTCGAGTCTCCTAAGGTGTCTAGGCTACTTAGGAATGGTTGCTTCTACATCAACTAACACCACCACTTCCGCATAACCTTGCCCACCATACACTTCCACTACCCCAAATTAACCCAATTTTGTTTGTGTTGTGAGTTGTGTCTCCTAAGGTGTTTCGACTACTTAGGGACTGTGCTTCCAACTCCGACACCGTGTATAGTCCACCACCTTCCCTCCACTTCCGCATTGCGTACTCCACAACCCATCATTGCATTTCCACAATCCCTTTGAGCTTCCGCAACCACCACCGCATCCCCTACCACCATTTTGACATTTGACGTTTGAGATTTTGAGTTCGTGGTTTTTCCATTTCCTAAGGTGTTTCAGCTACTTAGGGACGAGTCTCCATCATCTTGGTATCTACATCAAGAACACTGCTACTCATCATCGCCAAGGACGGTAACCTCCATATCATCTTGGTATCGTGGTACCCCTCCATTGTACATTCCCCTTGCAATTGCATTGTTAACCCCTAGCCCATTTTGCATTACTTGCCTATCGAGACTAGCCATTTGAGTATTGTCGGCAACGTTACTTGTGCACATTAGTGATCTAGACCATACATTGCATACATACCATATCATATTGGTATCATATCATCTCGTGTGCCTCAAGTTTGTTCCCGCATATACACAATTACTATCTTGGTTTGTGCATTTCGCAAAGTGGATATATATATATATATATATAAAGAATAAGCTTTTAATCAAAAGAGAAAGAGCAAAGAAGCTTGTAAGCAATAGCCATAGCATCCACCACATTGCATAAGATTGTCATATCCGATCATCTTGGATCAAACACCGGGAACCATACATACATAGCATACTTGGGATAGAAAGTTTATCCATTTTGCATATTATAGGTTGTGCACAAGTGTCGTATCCGCCTAGTGAGCAATCGTGCTAGCATCTCTCCTGAGTTGTGCAACACGAGCGTTTTCCGTGGATTCCACATTTTGTGCTCATCCTTGGTTGCACGACCTCATTTATCTATCCGTGTGTGTGTTTCCGTGTGCCACATATTGCTATTGGTCTACTTGTTACACTTGCGAATTTTTGAATCTCTTTCAACATTATTGACTCTTGCTAACATTTTGCATTAAATTTTTGTGCCACTATCCTCACCGAGCTCCACCATAAGCCTTACTTGTGTAGGTGTGAGAAACCAACGAGAATTGGTACCAATTGTGCTATTTCCTTGTCCACATTGGAGTGATCATTGATCCACTTTCAACTTCGGTCAAGGTACATTTGGTATTCATTCTTCTCTTTCTCCACTCATATTGGCTCGAATCTTGTGATGGATAGGCAAGGCATTTCATCTCGGGTCTTCCACAACAACGACGCCGTGAACAACTACATCACCAAAGCGTCAATCTTTGATCTACAACAACAAATGCAAGGCGCACAATCAAGACTGCGAGAGTGCATCGAGAAGCTCTCCATCAACATTCGTCACTCCGAAGCGAGGAAAAGGGACTACATCGACAACAAGCTTTCCGCACAAAAGGAGGAGCAAGATGCAAGGATGGAGGAGATTCGGGCCTTGATCATGTCTACTTCCCCTTCGTCATCTTCAAGGCGGCGGCAAGCACATCGATCCTCTTCGGAGCGCCCAAGCGACACAAGTGCAAGACATCCACGTCCACATCTCCATGGCGACCACCATCACGTTCGTGATCCACCTCGTCATGAAGGGCAAGTCACCTCCAAGCAACATGTGCACGACGACGACGAATGACATCTACTACGAGCTCAAGTGCGATAACGCCACCATCAACATGAAGATGCTCGAGATGCGCCTTCCTACAAGTTCCAACAAGCCCTACTTCACGCCAAGTCCAAACTTCATAAGCACAAGAAAAGACCGCGAGACGAGCACCACCAAGACGGAGCTACGGCTACACCAACCACTTCGACATCTTCGCCAAGTGCTATCAAGGCATCTTCGCCTTTGGACGTATGGCATCTTCGCCTACTTCCCATGAGTTCGCCTACATCGACATCTTCAACTACAAGGCGACCAAGTACGAGTGAGGGAGACACTTCCATTTTTGGAAGCCCCTCAAGGAAGATGGCCGAGCATGGGAATTTCCCTTCGGTCATGGAGACGAGCTACGAGGTGCCACATCATTTGGGCCTCCAACAACAAGACGGCGACAAGAAGGTCGAGCAAGGGCCATCCTCTTCGACCACGGCGACGAGCACGAACCTCTTCAACAACATGAAGACGGCGCCACTATTGGACTCATACTCCGAGTCAAGCTACGAGACCGCTCATGAGACCTTATCTTTGGTCTTCGAGGAGAGTGATGATGTGCCATCTTCGGCCTTCATCCACGGCTACGACCACGACATGATTGAGCATGGAGACATTTGCACCAACATCTCTCCGACAGCGACATGTGACAAGATGCCCCAATTGCCATGTGAGGAGAGCCACCACCACATGAGTCACATGAGTGACTCCACCACACGTGACATTGAGAGCATTTCCTATGAGAGGATGAGTGTGACCACCACTAGCCCCACACTTGAGAGCATGCCACACATCCTATGTGAGGTTGAGAGCCATTTGAGTGACTCCACCAACCATATGAGTGAGAGCATCCGAGAGGGAGTGAGTGGGCCACAACACTTAGTGAGCGAGGTAGTTGACACAACATGTGAGGCCACTTTGATTTCTAACGACTTAACCTCTACTCCTAGTGTGTTTTCTTCTTTGGTGCTAGGTCTCCTACATGACGACACGCCTATCCTCGACGAGTCCATACCTCCAATGGAGACAACGATGGCCATGGTGGAATAAGATGCACCACCCACATGGTTCCATCATGATGAAGATGACCACGACTTGGTCTTCGACACCTCACCTACAACACATGAGCGATGCTCCATAGGTAACATAGGTGATGGTGCTTCTCTTGTCCCACTAGTGGACTATCTCACCAATGATTGCTTGCATGATGTTGATCCACCTATTCCCATGCTTCATGCTAGTGCGACTTCTTCATGTCATGCCTCACATATTTATGATAAATATGATGATGAGCATGTTGATTTTCCTAGTTGTGATGCTATGCTCCATAGGATATCATGTGAAAATTCTATTGGTCACATCATGTTTGACAATCCATTAACCTTGTCATATGCTATGAGTGAGATATCCCATATTGCATCATTTCAATCTCAACATAGTGACTATGCATGCCTCGTTACAATAAATCCCATTTGCACTTATGTCATAGATGACGAGATGATGGTCATTGGCTTTTGTTTTTTGTGATGATATTGACATGCTTCCTTTACATGATTTGCGCAATTCATCTACTATGCCATGCCATGATCACATTGTTCCAAATATGCATTGTTTTGGATGTTGTCAATATTCTCCGTGTGATGTTTCCACTAATGATCATGAGGAGACCCCCATAGTTTGCTCATGCGTATTAGGAGATTTTGATGCATTCCATACATTGCATGATTCCCATAATTGCTTTCACCATATGCATTCCATGAACAACAATGCTCTACATATTTCTTCTGATGCATTACACAATTTGAGTCTCCATTATGCTATACATAACAACAAACCTCTCATGATGGATGACATGTTTCTATATCACGCATATCATTTATTCGATCATTGGATATTTTGTGCTAACCAACACAAGCACGTGCGCATCATGATGGATGACGTGTACATCTACCACGCACACACAATTTTCCCTTTGTCTTTGTTTTGTGTAGGTACTCACGTATACTCGTCAACCTCTCAATCCCAAGAGTTGACGAAACGAGCTCTTGAGAGCATAGATGACTTGGGATCCCGTGAACTACCCTTCCCACCGCTCTCTTCGCGCAACGTCTACGCGCATCTCTCTCACTTGGATCTCACATGGCTATGGGCTATATACCGCTTCTCGCTTATTGCTCATTTTACCGTGTTCACTTTGCATGCTATGCTTGCTTCTATGACTTTGCCATGCAATTGTGACCCTTGCTTGCATCTACCCATGATTCACCATTATGCTACTTCTATGTGTATTTGCATGATTGGTGGAGATCCTTGTTTCTATTGCCATGTTTATCATGTGCCTCATGCTATTGATGCTGTTTTAATCATATCTTGCCTTCATGATTGTGATGTGTCTTGTGCATTATTCATGACTACCATTTGCACACATGACATACTTAACATGATTCCTTCTAGCACATTGCATCTTCGCACTACTAGCTTACTTGCCTTGATTCATATGATTGCTTGCTTTGTCGCATCACCCATGTTCCATTATTACTTGCTTTCTTGGGTTGATGACGTATATGTTCATGCCTCTCACATGATACATCTTGTGATGCATGCTTGCTTGCTTGCGCCTATTCTATTTGGTTGTTCTCACATCATATGCCTCTGTACTATGAAATGCTCCCTTGTCCTTTCTTATGATGAGCATGATGCATCCACTTGCTGGGTATTTTACCACACGAATGATAGGTTTTCCGCTAACCTCATTTGTTTTTCCGAGTGTTTGTCATGTTCTTTCATGTTGAAGGATTCACAAGGCGATACCGTCATGACACAATTTGGTCATGTGAAGGCATACACGATGTGCAACACCAACATTTGCGAGAATCTCCTAAAGGTGAACTCCTTCCCTTTGAGCCATCCTCAAATATGCATATTGGATGGGTCACTCTTTCATTATTGTTTCCTTCTTCTTGTCTACATGTTACATCTATTGGATGGAGGACCGACATTGGAGATGGAACCCATGGACCTTCAAGTTGAGGAGCGCTCAGATTTATTGGATGCACCTTCGAACCTCCACTCATGCCATGACATCGAGCATTGGTATACCAACACCTCCATATTTGTTGATTGTGTTCACACATGTCATGCTCGATGGACATATCATACACATGAAAAATTTGCATCTTATGCATGGATTGACTCACATCATGATTGCCTTGTTGCATCTTGTATTCCCATGTCATCCATGATATATGAGCTTGTGCATTTCACTAGCAAATTTGTTGTGATACACCTTGATGGCATATTCATACATCATGACCTTATTGCCTACCATCAATTGCATGATCACATCACATTGAGCATCCATTACCATATTCATGCTATTGATAAACCGTCTCACTATGACATCATTTTGCACCGTGGTTGCATTGATCACATCCATAATACATTTGTGTGCACAATGAAGGATTTGCTCCCATGAATGCTTTACATGTCATTTTACATCATTTGGATAAGCATTTCATGCATTTTCATGAACAATTCCTTTGGGCGAACTCATGTTTATTTGATGGACACCTTGTGTGCGTTAACCATTGTATTTCCGAGTGTCGTTTGTGTTTGCTCTTCTTGCATGTATACCACTCCGACGACACCTTGGAGTACTTGGATTGTGCAATGTCTTCAACTCCGTCCAACTACAAGTCCGTCCATGACTACCATTTCCATGGTGATGAGGATCACGATCCGAGATCGGATCTTTCCCAAGGAGGGGGGAGATGACGCGGAGCATCCCACGTTCATCCCCATGTACACTCCGACTACTCTCCAAGCCCTAAGAGAACATAAGACGAGACCTCATCTATACACCATTGGACACAAGGTGAACTCGCTCCTCTTCGAACCATCACTTTCCATACGTGAGACATGGCTACTACCTCAAACATGTGTGCTATGCATGACCAGGAACCAAGAGGAAGACCATGGACAAGAAGGCGAGGACACCAATCATGAGGAACGAGAAGAAGAGCTACGGAAGAAGCTCCAGCCACCGGACGACCGGTCGGGACCGGACGTCCGACGCCTGAAGACCCACCGGACGACCGACAATCTCGCACCCGAGCCAAACGAGCGGACGTCCGACAAGTCCCGGACGTTCGACACACTCCAGCGACCGGACGTCCGACCGTCTCCAGAAATCCGGCGCCATGTCAATCGAGCCAAAACGCTGGACGTCCGACAAGTACCGGACGACCGGACCCTCGTGAGCCATCGGACGTCCTGTACCCATCGTACGTCCGACGCCTGTCTGCGCACAGTGTATCGGGTCGAGCCCATGTATCCCTTTGCCCTAACTTACCCCTTCGTGGCCCTAGACTATATATATACTCCTCCACCTCCACCATTTGAGGGTTAGCGTTGGTTTAGCTCATTTGAGAGATAGATCTACGCTCATCCATATCAGATCTCCTCCTTGCGAGAGACCGCGGCCTATTCGGAGAAGATCCCTTTGGATTCAAGCCCCCTTTCTAAGGGAAGATCCCCCCATGGATTCAAGACCTCCTCACGGAGAAGACCGGCTACCTATGTATCGTCCCTAGTTGATTGTGGATCGTGTATCTTCTCTTATGTATTCGAAGATCTAGCGCATGTGTGATCATTTCTTGTTGGTTGAGTGATTCTCTCGTGTTTCCCCTCATGATTTCCCTCATTTTCCCCTCGTGTTCCTCGTGTTCTTCGCGGGATCCGCTCCTTTCGTGAAAGATCGGGCGATTAGGGTTCTACCCTACATCACAAAACAAGGCAAACAAGATCGATCTACGGATCGCGTGGGCGCCCCACAACACGAGACGATAATCGTCACGCTAGATACAGTAAAAGTAAATCTGGCCGGGCCGAACACAATAGACAAAACTCATTCGAGTTGCGTCGTGATATATCCCAGTACAGAGGCGCCGCACACCCGCTATGCTTCATAGATGAAGTAACGGATCATCAAATCCCAGAGGGTTTCAAACCCGTCAATATTGAATCATACGATGGCACGACAGATCCTGCGGTATGGATTGAGGACTATCTCCTTCATATCCACATGGCCCGTGGCGACGATCTACACGCCAGCAAATACCTCCCACTCAAGCTTAAAGGACCAGCTCGGCACTGGCTCAACAGCTTGCCAGCAGAATCCATTGGGTGTTGGGAAGACCTGGAAGCCGCATTCCTCGACAACTTCCAGGGCACCTATGTGCGACCACCAAACGCCGATGACCCGAGCCACATAATTCAGCAGCCAGAGGAATCGGCCAGACAATTCTGGACACGGTTCCTAATCAAGAAAAATCAAATCATTGACTGTCTGGATGCAGAGGCCCTAGCGGCTTTCAAGCATAACATCCGCGACGAGTGGCTTACCCGGCACCTTGGATAGGAAAAGCCGAAATCCATGGCAGCCCTCACGACACTCATGACTCGTTTTTGCGCGGGAAAAGACAGCTGGCTGGCTCGCAGCAATAACATGTCAAAGAGCCCTGGTAATTCAGATACGAAGGACAGCAATGGCAGGTCACATCGCAACAAGCACAAGCGCCGCATTAACAACGACAATATGGAGGACACGGCAGTTAATGCCGGATTCAGAGGCTCTAAGCCCGGTCAGCAGAAAAAGCCATTCAAAAGAAGCACTCCGGGCCCGTCCAGTTTGGACCATATACTCGATCGCTCGTGTCAGATACATGGCACCCCCGACAAGCCAGCCAACCACACCAACAGGGATTGTTGGGTGTTCAAGCAGGCCGGCAAATTAAATGCCGAAAACAAGGACAAGGGGCTACAGAGCGACGACGAGGAGGAGCCCTAGCCGCCGAACAACAGAGGACAGAAGGGTTTCCCCCCACAAGTGCAGACGGTGAACATGATATACGCAACCCACATCCCCAAGAGGGAGTGGAAGCGCGCATTAAAGGACGTATACACGTTGGAGCCAGTCACCCCAAAGTTCAACCTATGGTCCTCCTACCCGATCACTTTCGATCGCAGGGACCACCCCACTAGTATTCGCCATGGCGGATTTGCCGCATTGGTTCTAGACCCAATCATTGACGGATTTCACCTCACTCGAGTCCTTATGGACAGCGGTAGCAGCCTGAACCTGCTTTATCAGGACACAGTGCGCCAAATGGGCATAGATTCCTCAAGGATTAAACCCACAAAAACGACCTTTAAGGGCGTCATACCAGGTGTAGAGGCCCATTGCACAGGCTCTGTCACACTTGAAGTGGTCTTCGGATCCCCAGATAATTTCCGAAGCGAGGAGTTAATCTTCGATATAGTCCCATTCCGCAGTGGCTACCATGCACTGCTCGGGCGAACCGCGTTTGCAAAGTTCAATGCGGTGCCGCACTACGCATACCTCAAGCTCAAGATGCCAGGACCTCGGGGAGTCATTACAGTCAATGGAAACACCGAGCGCTGTCTTCGAATTGAGGAGCACACGGCGGCCCTCGCAGCGGAAGTCCAAAGCAGTCTCTCAAGGCAATTCTCCAGTCCGGTGATAAAACGTCCGGACACCGTCAAACGCACCCGGAGTAACCTACAACAAGGCCGCCTGGCACGTTCCGAGCGAGCGTAGCAATACGGCCCCAACCCCAGCCCTCGCAAAAACGGAGAAATCCATGCTACGTGTACATAATTACGCTCTGAAAATACCATGGGCACAGGGCTAGGGGCACGACCACGGCACGCCCCAAAAACGCGGCTCAACCGCACTAGGGGCTGCCGATTTTACCATTTTACCTGTACGGCAGTACAATTGCCACACACACGATACAACAACCATGGAGGCAGAAAGCTACGTCACACTGTGGAAATCCCAGGTGGTCTCTATAACAAGCAAAATACCTGTCTTAAATACTATCCCGCAGGTCGCCCCTGGAGGGGACATGTCAAATAGTCCCACCTCTTGCTTATCACACTATTTGTATCGTTCTGCTTTAATGCACCTTTTTCAAATAAACAATGCTTAGCTTCAGTCTATTATTGCATTCTCCATTCATTCCTTTTTATGTATATATGTTCAGTCATGACATTTAGCACCCGTACACTTTGGTACGGCCAATACGCCAGGGGCTCAAGCACCCCATAACACGACATGAGAAGTCCGAGCACTTTCACAAGTGCGGCACTCCGAACTTATAGCATTATATGCATCAGCTCCGAAGCATGTCTTTGGTCAATAGTTGGGTTTGCCCGGCTCCCATGTTTTGGTACCTTACGTTCCGCTATATCGGCTAAGGTAGCACTGGGAGAACTACTGCGATTGTGCCCCAGTTCAGCTGGGCTAAGACCTCAGTAGAGAAAGCTAAAACTCACTGTCATGATAGGGCGAGAGCTGGTCGCTGTTCGAGAGGTTTCGAGTCCCTAAAGACTTATGCCGCTTAGGGCGAGGAGTCGGCTTTGTCCGGCCTAGGTGTGTATAGCGCCCCGAACTCGGTCTTCCGAACACTAGGAGCTTCACCGAAATTTAAAATTATAGAATTCTCTGGCTAAGTGAGAGTGATAACGCATTATAGTACGATTGCCTTGTTCGTTGTGCTGAGCACCTCCCTCGAAGGACCCAAGAATGGGAAAAAGAATGCTCAGGTTTATCCCGAACACCCCAGCACTTGTGGCACGGGGGCAGAAGCCGACGACTCGCCATCTCTCAGATTTAATAAAAGGCCGCATAGAAGGTAATATTTTAAATTCAAACAAGCGTTGCATAGCGCATATGAAAAAGTTTTCAGCATACAGGATCACAAATGCAAGTTCACTCAAAAATTACATCCTTGGAACATTCATCCGCCACAAGGCGGGCACCCTTCAGGATGCCCTCATAGTACATCTTGGGGTTGCGATGCTCCTTGCCCTGTGGTGGCCCGTCCTTCACCAGCTTCTCAGCATCCATCTTGCCCCAGTGTACTTTCACACGGGCAAGCGCCCTACGGGCGCCCTCAATGCAGACGGAGCGCTTGATGACTTCAAGCCATGGACAGGCATCCGCCAGCCTCCTCACCAGCCCAAAGTAGCTCCCAGGCATGGCCTCTCCAGGCCACAGCTGGACTATAAGACCCTTCATGGCCTGTTCGGCCACCTTGTGGAGCTTGACCGACTGTTTCAGTTGGTCGCTCAAGGGCACCGGGTGTCCGTCCTCAGCATACTGAGACTAGAACACCTTCTCCGTTGAGCTCCCTTCATCGGCCCGGTAGTAGGTGGCGGCATCTGACACCCTTCGGGGCAAATCTACGAACGCTCCTGAAGAGCTCCAGACTCGGGTAAGTAACAAGTAATTCACTTTCACGTGCTTGCTTTGCATAATGAATGCCTTACCCGACACTATCTTCTTCATCGCCTCAATTTCCTGGAAGGATTTTTGGGCTTCAGCTTTGGCAGACTTGGCGCCTTCAAGGGCCGCCGCGAGCTTGAACTCTCACGTCTTCGAGTCAAGCTCCAAACTCTCGTGTTTTTTCATGAGAGCCTGGAGCTCTTGTTGTGCCTCCTCCACCTGTGATTCCTGTTTCCCTCGCTCGGTGCGCTCCGTGGCCACTTTGTTTTCGGCCTCGGACAGCGCTTGCTTCAGGGCCACCACCTCGTTTGTGGCCCCTGCCATAGCCACAACGATCCTATCATTTTTTGCAACTGCATCTTTTTTACATACTCATATAGGCAAGGCATTACTTACCTTGGCTCTCCTCGAGCTGCTTCTTGGCAAGGCCGAGCTCTTGCTCGGACCGCTCGAGGTTCTGCTTCAGCGCATCAACCTCCGCAGTCAGTGTGGCAGAGGCCAGCAGCGAAGCCTGCATACGCATATCGACATAATTATGTTAGACTCCTGCGAATATTATTAGATCCTCTATTCGGCTTTTCTTTCTGAACACCAAACAGAGCATCAGGGGCTACTGTCTATGCGATAATATTTCCATATATTTTTTGCATACCTCAAAGCCTGTTAGAAGGCTGGCACAGGCTTTAGTCAGCCCGCTTTTGGCGGACTGAACTTTCTAGATCACCGCACTCATAATAGTGCGGTGCTCCTTGTCGATGGAGGCACCGTTAAGCACCTCCAGCAAGTTATTCGGTGCCTTCGGTTGGACAGAGGTCACCCATGCGGTAGGCTTGCCCTTCTTAGTGGGGGGCCGCTTGCCGGAGTCTGGAACTACTGAAGGTTCCGGTGCGGTGTTCGGCCCAGGGCCGGACTTGGAGCCCTTGGGAGCCTTGCTCCCTTTTCGCCTGCAGTCCGGAAGGTCGCCTTGCGGCGCCTCCAGGACCACCTCCCCTTGGCTTGGAACCTTTTGGGACAACACCTCGGCGTTGTCCGTAGGGAGAGGGGTGGAAGCGGTCGGAAGTGAAAAGCTATTCACATCTGACAAATCCAAGGAACCACACGACGATATGTCGACTTGGGTTCGGGGCGGACTGCATGATTATATTCGGCGTTAGGAGAAGCTGTGCAATAAAGGAACGCTATGAGTCACTCTGGTGTCCGAATACTTACGACTTCGCCAGGGGCTTGGCCCTGGGCGGCCACTCCTCTTCTCTGTCAGCGGCGTTGGTGGAGTAGTCCGGAGGAAGGGTCCTTCCCTTCTTGGACCCTCCGGCCTCCCCAGTCGGGGCGACCTTCCTTTTCTTTTCTCCCCCTGCTGGAGGGGAAGAAGCCTCTTTTTCCTCCTCCTCATCTTCGTGGGAGGAGTGCACCTTGGAGTCATCGGACGATGAGTCCGACACCACCGGGCGCCGGGAACTCTTTTGAGTTCCCGTGGCCTGCTTCTTGGCCTTCTTCTCCGGCACCACGTAAGGTGCCGGAACCAGCAGCTCCGCCAAGCGGGCATCTGCTGGGCCTTCGGGCAAAGGAGCCGGACAGTCGATCTGTCCGGCCGTCTCCTTCCAATCCTGTCAAAGGTACGGGAGCTTAGATCCCGCATAGAGTCAAACTATGAAAAACGAGTATCCTGTAAGAGGTAAAGCAGCTTACCGCGCTGGCTTGGCGCTTCGTGCAGAATCCGCGATCCTCAGTAGTGGGAGGGGGAACCTCGGAGCCCTTGAATAGCACCTTCCAGGCATCCTCGTGTGTTGTGTCGAAGAGCCTGTTCAGAGTTTGGTGCTGGGCCGGGTCGAACTCCCACAAGTTGAAAGCCCGTTGTTGACACGGGAGGATCCGGCAGATGAGCATGACCTGGACTACGTTGACAAGTTTGAGCTTCTTTCTCACCATGTTTTTGATACATGTATGGAGTCCGGTCAGCTCTACCGAACTACCCCAGGACAGGCCCTTCTCTTGCTAGGAGGTGAGCTACGTGGGGATGCCAGATCAGAACTCGGGGGGCGCTGCCCATTCAGGGTCACGCGGCTCGGTGATGTAGAACCACCCCGATTGCCACCCCTTTATGGTCTCCTCGAAGGAGCCCTCGAGCCATGTGACGTTGGGCATCTTGCCCACCATGGCGCCTCCGCACTCCGCCTGGCGGCCGCTCACTACCTTCGGCTTGACATTGAAGGTCTTCAGCCATAAGCCGAAGTGGGGCTTGATGCGGAGGAAGGCCTCGCACACGATGATAAACGCCGAGATGTTGAGGATGAAGTTCGGGCCAGATCGTGGAAATCCAGGCCGTACTAGAACATGAGCCCCCGGACGAATGGGTGGAGAGGGAATCCCAGTCTGCGAAGGAAATGGGTAAGGAACACTACCCTCTCGTGGGGCCTGGGGGTGGGGATGAGGTGCCCCTCATCTGGGAGCCGGTGCGCAATGTCGTCAGGCAGGTATCCGGCTCTCCTCAGCTTCTTGATGTGTCCCTCCGTGACGGAGGAGACCATCCACCTGCCTCCCACTCCAGACATGGTTGGAGAAGGTTGAGGTGGGAAACGCGGACTTGGGCGCTGGAGCTCGAGTGTGCGAAAATGGATGAGCAAAGGAGGAAGAAGGCGTGGATGAAAAGGTGAATCCTTGTCCCTTTATATGGGCGGACGAAACTATGCGTCCCCACCAGCCTGGTAAAACTCGCTTATCCCCCAAGCGTCTTAATCAATGGCACGGTTGGGTTACCCATGCCCGTATTGATGAGAATCCCGTGATAAGGGGACACGATCTCTGCTTCGACAAGACGTGCCAAGGAAACCGCCTCGCAAAACGCGCTAAGGTGGGACAGTAAAAAACGATTCGAATGAAGGCTTGGCAGTGGTGTGATGTCGTGCTACAGAATACGTCAGCATATTAGATTTGTGAAAACGTTACTCTCTCTCTACAAAGGTATGTGGAACTTGTTTTGCAGAGCCGGACACGATCCTCATGTTCAAAATCTTCTATGAAGTATTCGGAGGAGGAACCCGCCTTGCAATGCCGAAGACAATCTGCACGCCGGACTCGTCGTCATTGAAGCCTGGTTCAGGGGCTACTGAGGGAGTCCTAGATTAGGGGGTGTCTGGATAGCTGGACTATAACCTTTGTCCGGACTGTTGGACTATGAAGATACAAGATTGAAGACTTCGTCCTGTGTCAGGATGGGACTTTCCTTGGTGTGGAAGGCAAGCTTGGCAATACGGATATGTAGATCTCCTCCCATTGTACCCGACTCTGTGTAACCCTAGCCCCCTCTGGTGTCTATATAAACCGGAGGGTTTAGTCCGTAGGGCAACAATAATCATACCATAGGCTAGCTTCTAGGGTTTAGCCTCTCCGATCTCATGGTAGATCAACTCTTGTAATACTCATATCATCAAGAATAAATTAAGCAGGACGTAGGGTTTTACCTCCATCAAGAGGGCCCGAACCTGGGTAAAACATCGTGTCCCCTGCCTCCTATTACCATCCGCCTTAGACGCACAGTTCGGTACCCCCTACCCGAGATCCGCCGGTTTTGACACCGAAACTAGCGTTTAAGCTTCTGTCACTCTAGCAACCCATCATCTAATTATTACTTCCCAATGCCTTCCTCTTGGCCCAAATCATGGTGAAGTGTTATGTAGTCAACGTTCACATAACACCACTAGAGGAGAGACAACATACATCTCATCAAAATATCGAACGAATACCAAATTCACATGACTACTAATAGCAAGACCTCTCCCATGTCCTCAGGAACAAATGTAACTACTCACAAAGCATATTCATGTTCATAATCAGAGGGGTATTATTATGCATATAGGATTTGAACATATGATATTCCACCAAATAAACCAACTAGCATCAACTACAAGGAGTAATTAACACTACTAGCAATCTACTAGGACCAATCCCGGACTTGAAGACAAGAATTGGATAGAAGAGATGAACTAGGGTTTTGAGAGGAGATGGTGCTGATGAAGATGTTGATGGAGATTTCCCTCTCCCGATGAGAGAAGTGTTGGTGATGACGATGGCGATGATTTCCCCCTCCCGGAGGGAAGTTTCCCCGGCAGAACAGCTCTGCCGAAGCCCTAGATTGGATCCGCCAAGGTTCCGCCTCGTGGCGGCGGAGTTTCGTCCGAGGAGATGGCTTATGATTTTCTCCTCATCGAAAGATTCCATATAGCAGAAGATGGACATCGGAGGGCCACCAGGGGGCCCACGAGGTAGGGGGTGCGCCCAGGGGGGTAGGGCGCACCCCCACCCTCCTGGGCAGGGTGTGGCCCCCTTGGTGAACTTCTTGCGCTCAGTATTTTTTTATATATTCTGAAAACGTCTTCCGTGAAGTTTCAGGACTTTTGGAGCTGTGCAGAATAGGTCTCTAATATTTGCTCCTTTTCCAGCCCAGAATCCCAGCTGCCGGCATTCTCCCTCTTTATGTAAACCTTGTAAAACAAGAGATAATAGGCATAAGTATTGTGACATAATGTGTAATAACATCCCATAATGCAATAAATATCGATATAAAAGCATGATGCAAAATGGACGTATCAACTCCCCCAAGCTTAGACCTCGCTTGTCCTCAAGCGAAAGCCGAAATAAAAAATTATGTCCACATTTTTAGAGATAGAGGTGTCGATAAAAATAAAATACGGACATGAGGGCATCATGATCATTCTTAGAACATCAACTTATTTAATTCTTGTCATATGATTTCTTATGCTAGAGTAATAATTCAATCACAATTTCAAGTATGAATCGTAAACTTCATTGAAAACTAACAAACTATAATCTCAGCCATTGGAGCAATTCCAATTTACTATAACATAGGAAAGAGTCAATGTATAAGAGATTCTCAGCAAGTCCACATACTCAACTATCATATAGTCTTTCACAATTGCTGACACTCACCCAATACTTGTGGGTATGGATTTTTAATCGGACACAGAGAAAGATATGGGCTTATAGTTTTGCCTCCCAACATTTTACCTCAAGGGTAATGTCAACCATAATAGTTCATGAAAACTCACATCCAATTAGCCATATATACCAGGATCTTTCCAACATACTGTGCTTGCCAAAGGATAAAATGTAAAAAGGAAGGGTGAAGATCACCATGACTCTTATGCAAGGTAGGAGATAAAAGTAAAAGATAGGCCCTTCGCAGAGGGAAGCAGAGGTTGTCATGCGCTTTTATGGTTGGATGCACAAAATCTTAATGCAAAAGAATGTCACTTTATATTGCCACTTGTGATATGGACCTTTATTATGCAGTCTGTCGCTTTTATTTCTTCCATATCACACGATCGTATAAAGTTTATTTTCTCCCACACTAATAAGTCATACATATTTAGGGAGCAATTTTTATTGCTTGCACCGATGACAACTTACTTGGAGGATCTTACTCAATGCATAGGTAGGTATGGTGGACTCTCATGGCAAAACTGGTTTGAGGGTATTTGGAAGCACAAGTAGTATCTCTACTTGGCGCGATGAATTTGGCTAGCATGAGGGGGAAAGGCAAGCTCAACCATGTTGGATGATCCATGACAATATAATTTATCTCAGATGTAAGAAAGCATAACCCATTACATTGTCTTCCTTGTCCAACATCAACTCTTTAGCATGTCATATTTTAATGAGTGCTCACAATCATAAAAGATGTCCAAGATAGTATATTTATATGTGAAGACCTCTCTTTCTGTATTACTTCCTATTAATTGCAACAATGACCAAAACTATGTTTGTCAACTCTCAACAACTTTTATTCAACATACTTTTTCTATGTGAGCTCATTACTCTCCATAAGATCCATATGATCTCTTTGTTTCCCCTTTTTTTTATTCTTTTCTTTTATTCCCTTAGGATCATGGCAAAATAATCAAGCCCTTGACTCAACACTAATCTTTATTATATAGCTCAGGCTCGATTACATAGAGGAATTATAAAGCAAAACTCACAACTAGATCATACTAAGAACTTTTATTCTACTAGACGAAGATATTACCAAAAGGATCGAACTAAGAAAAACGGTAAAGATAAAAGTGATGGTGATACGATACCGGGGCACTCCCCCAAGCTTGGCAGTTGCCAAGGGGAGTGACCATAGTAGGCACTCAATTCTTCTTTGTCGGTGAAGGAGGAGTTGTTGATGACGGATAGTCGCACATCGAGCGTAGGAGGTCTTCTAACTTGCGGATAATGCCTTTGAATGCGATGATATGCTCCTTCAACAAAATATTTTCACGTGTGAGATACTTATTTTGTATACGAGCTTACTCGATCATCTTGAAAGCTTCGATCTCAGTTGGGGTAAGAAGATTGTGATCAAGTTGAAGGATGTCTTCTGTTGCCGGAGCTTGGTCCTCCGTGGCCTTCTTAATCCCTTCATCCTTGTTGATCTCCATGGGTTCTTCTCTCTTCAGCTCTATCTTCATTAGCCAAGCATCGTTGCCCTCATTGTTGGAGGAGGAGGGAGACGACATGATTTTCAGCTTCGACAACCCTGGCAAAAAACAGCTCGAAACAAGAACAAGAGATTTTTGCGTGATATGGTAGTCAAAACCTTCAAGAGGTTATATAATGAATTTTTACCGACCAAAATACGTGACGTGTAAGAAAACGGAGTCCGGAGAGCGCACGAGGTGCCCACGAGGTAGGGGGCGCGCCCAGGGGGGTAGGGCACGCCCTCCACCCTCATGGAGCTCTCGTGTCCTTCCCGGACTGCTTCTTATTTTCCTATTTTTCTAAATATTCCAAAACGGAGAAATATTGCCTTAAAAACTGTTTTGGAGTCGGTTTACTTACCGTACCACATACCTATTCCTTTTCGGAGTCTGAAATGTTCCGGAAAGTGTCCCTTATGTATTCCTCCGGGGTTACGGTTTCAATAACATTGGTTTCAACATTTATGGGATAACTTGAGATATAATGTTTGATTCTTTGACCGTACCACCTTCGGATTTGTGCCTTCGAAGTTGTTGATTTTTATGGCACCGGAACGATAGACCTCCTCGATAACGTAAGGACCTTCCCATTTAGAGAGAAGTTTTCCTGCAAAAAATCTTAAACGAAGAGAGTTGTATAGCAATACATAATCACCTACATTAAACCGACGCTTTTGTATCCTTTTATCATGCCATATTTTAACCTTTTCTTTAAACAACTTGGCATTTTCGTAGGCTTGGGTTCTCCATTCACCGAGTGAGCTAATATCAAATAACCTCTTCTCACCGGCAAGTTTAAAATCATAATTGAGCTCTTTAATAGCCCAATATGCCTTGTGTTCTAGTTCGAGAGGTAAGTGACATGCGTTTCCATAAACCATTTTATACGGAGACATACCCATAGGATTTTTATATGCAGTTCTATAGGCCCATAATGCATCATCAAGTTTCTTGGACCAATTATTTCTAGATCTATTAACAGTCTTTTGCAAAATTAATTTGAGCTCTCTATTACTCAATTCTACTTGACCACTAGACTGAGGGTGATAAGGAGATGCAATTCTATGATTAACATCATACTTAGCAAGCATTTTACGGAAAGCACCATGAATGAAATGTGAACCACCATCAGTCATTAAATATCTAGGGACTCCAAATCTTGGAAAAATAACTTCTTTAAGCATTTTATTAGAAGTTTTATGACCAGCACTACTAGTTGGAATATCTTATACCCACTTAGTAACGTAATCAACAGCAACTAAAATATGTGTATATCCATTAGAGGAAGGAAAAGGTCCCATATAGTCAAAGCCCCAAACATCAAATGGTTCAATAACGAGTGAATAGTTCATAGGCATTTCTTGACGTCTACTAATATTACCAATTCTTTGACATTCATCACAAGATAAGACAAACTTACGGGCATCTTTGAAGAGACTAGGCCAATAAAACCAGATTGCAATACCTTATGTGCAGTTCTATCTCCAGCATGGTGTCCTCCATAAGCTTAGGAGTGACACTTGCGTAGGATCTGTTCCTGTTCATGCTTAGGTACACAACATCTAATAACACCATCTACTCCTTCTTTATAAAGATGTGGGTCATCCCAAAAGTTATGTGATGGCCTCGCTTATTAGGGATGATAGACTACTCATATCAATAAGGAATTCCTTCTTTTCCGGGAGCCCATTCAGACAGAACTCCAAAGTTAAGCGTGCTTAGCTTGGAGTAGTGTCAGGATGGGTGACCGACCGGGAAGTTGTTCCCGGGTGCGCACGAGTGAGCACAAAGTGCACAGAAAAGACTAGTATTGATCTGTGGGGCCAGTCTAGATCCTGCCAGGAGTAACAACCATCGGCGGGTGTGTCCGGGGCGTTACAAGTTGGTATCAGAGCCGACCCTCGCGGTTACACGGATGGTTGTGGACAGGTGCGTGGTCATGTTGTTCATGACGTTTGTGACCCGTCGTGGCACACGGCATGGCACATGTACTGGACTGGAAGCACAGACGTATGTGCCAAGAGGGAACGTTCCTGTGGCCCGACGAGGACGTCGGTTCCTCTGAGTGGGGGTGTATGTGATGGCTTGGCTTATTAGGGATGATAGACTACTCATATCAATAAGGAATTCCTTCTTTTCCGGGATCCCATTCAGACAGAACTCCAAAGTTAAGCGTGCTCAGCTTGGAGTAGTGTCAGGATGGGTGACCGACCGGGAAGTTGTTCCCGGGTGGGCATGAGTGAGGACAAAGTGCGCAGAAAAGACTAGTATTGATCTGTGGGGCCAGTCTATATCCCGCCAGGAGTAACGACCACCGGCGGGTGTGTCCGGGGCGTTACAAGTAATGCCTCAAATCATAGAAGAACTTTTTCTTTTGCTGGTATGTGAAACTAGGTGTTATAAACTTAGCAACAATGTAATTAGCATAATCAACATACCATGGAGCAGTATGAGAAGCATTTATGACATTCAATTGCTCATCAGGAAAGCTATCATCAATAGGTAGTGGGTCATCAAGCACATTTTCTAACCTAGACAAGTTGTCTCCAACGGGGTTCTCAGCTCCCTTTCTATCAACAATATGTAAGCCAAATTCTTGTAGCAAGAGAACCCATCTAATAAGTCTAGGTTTAGCATCTTTCTTTTTCATAAGATATTTAATAGCAGCATGATCAGTGTGAATAGTTACTTTAGAATCAACAATATAAGGTCTGAACTTATCACAAGCAAATACAACTGCTAAGAATTCTTTTTCAGTAGTAGCATAATTTCTTTGAGCATTGTCTAGGAGTTTACTAGCATATTGAATAACGTTTAATTTCTTATCAACTCTTTGCCCTAGAATAGCACCTATAACATAATCACTAGCCTCACACATAATTTCAAAGGGTAAATTCCAATTAGGTGGCTGAACAATAGGTGCAGAGATCAATGCTTTTTTAAGAATGTCAAATGCTTCTACACAATCATCATCAAAGACAAATGGTATATCTTTTTGTAATAATTTAGTCAGAGGCCGAGAAAATTTTCAAAATTCCTTAATGAACCTCCTATAAAATCCGGCGTGACCAAGGAAACTTCTTATACCTTTGATGTCCTTGGGGCATGGCATCTTTTCAATAGCATCAACCTTGGCTTTATCAACTTCAATACCTCTTTCAGAAACTTTATGCCCCAAGACAATACCTTCATTAACCATAAAGTGGCACATTTTCCAATTCAAGACAAGATTAGTTTCTTCACATCTCTGCAAAACTCGATCAAGGTTGCTCAAGCAATCATCAAAAGAAGATCCATAGACGGAGAAATCGTCCATGAAAACCTCACAAATCTTTTCACAAAAGTCAGAGAATATTGCCATCATGCATCTTTGAAAGGTAGCAGGTGCATTACATAAACCAAAAGGCATACGTCTATAAGCAAAAGTACCAAAAGGGCAAGTAAAAGTAGTCTTTGATTGATCTTTGGCTGACACATGTATTTGAGAGAAACCATAGTAACCATTTAGAAAGCAAAAATGTGTATGTTTGGATAATCTTTCTAGGATTTGATCGATAAAAGGTAAGGGGTAATGATCCTTTTTAGTGGCCTTATTTAATTTGCGGAAATCAATTACCATCCTACAACCTGTAATAATTCTTTGAGGAATCAATTCATCTTTATCATTAGGAACGACAGTAATACCTCCCTTCTTAGGGACACAATGGACAGGACTTACCCACTGACTATCAGCAACGGGATAAACTATACCTGCCTCAAGGAGCTTTAGTATTTCCTTTCTTACCACTTCTTTCATTTTAGGATTCAGCCGTCGTTGATGATCATGAACTGGTTTAGCATCTTCTTCCAAATTTATTTTATGTTGACATAGAGTGGGACCAATGCCCTTAAGATCATCAAGAGTATACCCAATAGCAGCACGGTGCTTCTTCAGACTTTTCAATAATCTCTCTTCCTCATGCTCTGAAAGGTTAGCACTAATAATAACAAGATATATCCTTTTCTCATCAAGATAAGCATATTTAAGAGTATCTGGCAATAGTTTAAGCTCAAAAACGGTATCACCCTTGGGTGGAGGAGGATCCCCTAGGATTTCAACAGGCAAATTGTGTTTCAAAATAGGTTCCTGTTTAAAGAATACTTCATCTATTTCCCTTCTTTCATTCATAAACATATCATTTTCATGGTCTAGCAAATATTGTTCTAAAGGATCACTAGGAGGTACGACAATGGAAGCAAGACCAATAATTTCATCCTTACTAGGTAATTCTTCTTCACGGTGTTGTCTACTAAATTTAGAGAAATTAAATTTGTGAGACATATCATCTAAACCGATAGTAACAACATCCTTTTTGCAATCTATCTTAGCATTAACAATGTTTAAGAAGGGTCTACCAAATATAATGGGACAAAAGCTATCTTGTGGTGAACCAAGAACAAGAAAATCAGCAGGATATTTAGTTTTCCCACACAAGACTTCAACATCCCTAACAATTCCCATTGGTGAAATAGTATCTCTATTGGCAAGTTTAATTGTGACATCAATATCTTCTAACTCAACAGGTGCAATATCATGCATAATTTCTCTATATAAGCCAATAGGTAGTGCACTAGCACTGGCACCCATATCACATAAACCATGATAACAATGATCTCCTATTTTAACAGAAATAATAGGCATGCCTACCACAGGTCTAGGTTTATCTTCAGCACAAGGTTTAGCAATTCTAGCGGTTTCATAACAGAAATAAATAACATGCCATCAATATTATCAGCCAAGAGATCTTTAACAATAGCAATATCAGGTTCAACTTTAATTTTCTCAGAAGGTGTATAAGTTTTAATATTGCTTTTATGAACCACAGTTGAAGCTTTAGCATGATCCTTTATTCTGACAGGGAAAGGTGGTTTCTCAACATAAGAAGTAGGAACAATAGGATCATTATAAGTGATAGTCTTTTCTTCAACTTTAATAGGTGCAGCTACTTTTACTTCTATGGGAGGATGATATTTAAACCACTTCTCCTTGGGGAGATCAACATAAGTAGCAAAAGATTCATAGAAAGAAGCTACTATCTCAGAGTCAAGTCCATATTTAGTGCTAAATTTACGACATCGGTACCCATAATAGATTTAACACAATCAAACCTAGGTGTCATACCTAACTCCTTACCTTTGTCGAGGTCCCAATCTTCAGAGTTGTGTTTAATTATTTCCAATAAATCCCATTTGAATTCAATAGTCTTCATCATAAAAGAGCCAACACAAGAAGTATCAAGCATGGTGCGATTGCTATCAGAAAGCCGAGCATAAATTTTTTGAATAATCATTTCTCTTGAGAGCTCATGATTGGGGCATGAATATAACATTGATTTAAGCCTCCCACAAGATTGAGCGATGCTTTCTCCTTCGCGAGGCCAAAAATTATATATATAATTGCGATCACGATGAACAAGATGCATATGATAAAACTTCTGATGAAATTCCAATTTCAATCGTTTGTAGTTCCATGACCCTGTATCATCACATAGCCTATACCATGTTGATGCATCTCCCTTCAAAGATAAAGTGAAGACCTTCTTCTTAACAACATCTCCGGGTACACCTGCAAGCTTAAATAATCCACAAACTTCATCCACATATATTAGATGCTCAACAGGATGCTTTGTTCCATTTCCTACAAAAGGATTAGCTAGCAGTTTTTCTATCATACCCGAAGGAATTTCGAAGCAGTCATTTTCATTTTTAGTAGGTTCAGTAGGTTTAGGAGCAACTCTTTGTTCTACTGGTCGGGGTGAAGATACCCTGAACAAGCCCCTCACAGGATTACTTTCCATAGTAACAAGTGACAGTAAATTTCAGCACACTATATAAATTTTTCTTACCAAATTCCACCTACCAAAAGCGCTTCACTCTCCGGCAACGGCGCCATAAAAGAGTCTTGATGACCCACAAGTATAGGGGATCTATCATAGTCCTTTCGATAAGTAAGAGTGTCGAACCCAACGAGGAGCAAAAGGAAATGATAAGCAGTTTCCAGCAAGGTATTCTCTGCCAGTACTGAAATAAGTGGTAACAGATAGTTTTGTGATAGGATAATTTGTAACGAGCAACAAGTAACAAAAGTAAATAAAGTGTAGCAAGGTGGCCCAATCCTTTTTGTAGCAAAGGACAAGCCTGGACAAACTCTTATATAGAGAAAAGCGCTCCCGTGGACACATGGGAATATTGTCAAGCTAGTTTTCATCACGTTCGTATGATTCACGTTTGGTACTTTGATAATTTGGTATGTGGGTGGACCGGTGCTTGGGTACTGTCCTTACTTGGACAAGCATCCCACTTATGATTAACCTCTATTGCAAGCATCCGCAACTACAACAAAAGTATTAAGGTAAACCTAACCATAGCATTAAACATATGGATCCAAATCAGCCCCTTACGAAGCAACGCATAAACTAGGGTTTAAGCATCTGTCACTCTAGCAACCCATCATCTAATTATTACTTCCCAATGCCTTCCTCTTGGCCCAAATCATGGTGAAGTGTTATGTAGTCAACGTTCACATAACACCACTAGAGGAGAGACAACATACATCTCATCAAAATATCGAACGAATACCAAATTCACATGACTACTAATAGCAAGACCTCTCACATGTCCTCAGGAACAAATGTAACTACTCACAAAGCATATTCATGTTCATAATCAGAGGGGTATTATTATGCATATAGGATTTGAACATATGATATTCCACCAAATAAACCAACTAGCATCAACTACACGGAGTAATTAACACTACTAGCAATCTACTAGGACCAATCCCGGACTTGAAGACAAGAATTGGATAGAAGAGATGAACTAGGGTTTTGAGAGGAGATGGTGCTGATGAAGATGTTGATGGAGATTGCCCTCTCCCGATGAGAGGAGCGTTGGTGATGACGATGGCGATGATTTCCCCCTCCCGGAGGGAAGTTTCCCCGGCAGAACAGCTCTGCCGGAGCCCTAGATTAGATCCGCCAAGGTTCCGCCTCGTGCCAGCGGAGTTTCATCCGAGGAGATGGCTTATGATTTTTTACTCATCGAAAGACTCCATATAGCAGAAGATGGACATTGGAGGGCCACCAGGGGGCCCACGAGGTAGGGGGGCGCGCCCAGGGGGGTAGGGCGCGCCCCCCACCCTCGTGGGCAGGGTGTGGCCCCCCTGGTGAACTTCTTATGCTCAGTATTTTTTATATATTCTGAAAACGTCTTCCGTGAAGTTTCAGGACTTTTGGAGCTGTGCAGAATAGGTCTCTAATATTTGCTCCTTTTCCAGCCCAGAATCCCAGCTGCCGGCATTCTCCCTCTTTATGTAAACCTTGTAAAATAAGAGAGAATAGGCATAAGTATTGTGACATAATGTGTGATAATATCCCATAATGCGATAAATATCGATATAAAAGCATGATGCAAAATGGACGTATCAACAGCTCAAACACGCAGAAATAAATAATGATGGCTTCGAGATAGTCCATCACGGATAGCTAAGTGGCCTGGTACCTCACTGCTTGTCATATAGGAGAAACTAATCGTATTTCACATTACTACGTATGGACAGTGGACAATATATATAACATGTAGAGTAAAAAAGTGATGCAACAAGTGTACAACCTCTTTGGCAAAGCCATGTCGATCTCAGCATCATTGGCTTGGTCGCTGATGATGTTGCGGCTGATGTGGCTTTCGGAGGAGGGGAAGAAGATCTTAGGCGTCTGGACATGGAGCCAAGGGTACTACTTCACTATCATGAAGGTTTTCGTCGTTGGAGTAGCTTCGGTGAGTTGTATGACGGTGAGACTGAAGCTGGACAAGAGAGACAACGTTAACCTGAAGTGGAAGTCTAATAGCATCTCCAATAGATGATGTAAAATACATCACCAAAAAGTGCTAGATGTAAAATACATCACCTGCTCATCTCTCAACTTAACTATCGAAACTAAATTTAAGTGTCGTAACTGAATTTAAGTGTCGTAACTAAATTTTACTGTCAAAACTGAATTTTGCTGTCAAAATTAAATTTTACTGTCGAAACTGAATGCCCTAGTAGCAGAAAAGTTGTGCACTAATAGTTTTGGCCACTCGAGCACTAGTGGCAGAGTAGTAGTGATCTAAATCGGTAGCCATACCAACAAGGAACATAGTACCAAAGAGCAGCCAGGGTAGCTGGTCGTGCAGCAGCAACAGCTCCCAGAGCAGCAGTGCATGCAAGAGCTGGGGCAGCTGGTCATGTAGCAGCATCTTGGGTAGCAGCAGCAAGACGAGCGAGAGCCGAAGCTACTGCTCGTGCAGCAGCAGTGCAAGCAAGAGTAGAGCAGCAGCGCAAGCAAGAGCAGCAGCGCGAGCAAGAGCAGACCAGGCAGGGGAGCAAGAGCAGAGCAGTAGCGCGAGCGAGAGCCGAAGCAGTAGCAGCAGGGCCAGCGAGAGCCAGAGCAGCAGCACCAGCTCCTACTAATGTGGATGTCGTCACCGATGGAGCGATGCTGTGGAGGAAGTGTCCGACGCCGTTGGCGTAGATGGATCCGCACCATGGCGGCTCAGGGCCGATAGCCGGTAGCACCGTGAGATCGAATCAAGAAGGAAATGAAGTGAACTTCTTTGGTGGTGTCTATTAGGCCTCAACTTCATCCGAGGAATCAGTGATGGTGATGCTCTTCCGATGGTGCAGGTGAAGACGGAGCTATGGGAATGGAGGTGGCGCGGTAGACTAGGCGAACATCGGGGCAGCTCCTTGGAGGTGGAGGACTGGGTGGTTGAACCGGCGGGATGACGAGATCGACGATGGATCCTCATCCAGTGCAGTGCATGAGGGACGTTGAGCTATTGTGGTGGACAATGTCGTCGACAAAGAGGCTCTGGCTGGGCAGTGGCCCGGTGGCGGATGGGGGAGGGTGTGGGGCTTCACGGGTTTTCGCGGCGTCGATTTACGAATGGGGGGGTCGGAGGGGATGGGAGGGGGAAACTATGGTTTAGGGACACACTTGTCCGAAATGTGAAGTAAGTTACGAAAGTACCCCCACCAATTTGAACTAGGCGGTTCTTTCGGGGTATAACCCTAATTTCATGTGTCGGGATTTCACAGGAGTAGGGATTTTTCGTGCGCGTTGTAATTTTGGGATAGCAAGGCGCATGTTGAGATGGAGGGAGTTTTCGGAGCACAACGAGACAAAGAGATATCTTAAAATTTTCGGATAACAAGGCGCAGGTTGAAATTTCGGGACAAGCCTAACGTATACTGTACCAAATCAATTCGCACTTCCCTCGACGAAAAAAACATGAAGAAATCAATTCGCACCACAAAAGAGAGTCTAGTCCCGTTTTAGTGTATATGAGTTACTACAAATGCCATTCAGAACTTTGAATCCATGTTACGATCAATTAAAATAGTCCGCTAGGTGTATAATGCATTTAACCAGCTAGTAAAATGAACATTTTAGTGCATTCCAAACGTATATACTACCTCTTCAATATGAACTAAATTTGAATTTGTTTCTCTATTTGAATAAGATCTACAATCATGATTGTTGTCAAGTTAAACCATTCGAATTCGTTTCTCTATTTGAATATGATCTACACTCATGATTGTTGTCAAGTCAAACCATCGTTTGTATGTAATCTTCACAACACACCACATGATTAATGTCGAGTTAGATATGAATTATGTGTAGTGTACTATATGAACTCGAACTCGACTTTTTTAATCCACTTTATGTTGATTTCAAATCATAGTACATTTCAAGATCTAGCTAGATCTTCGTAATCTAAACCATGTCTCATTTGTATAATGTGTTTATCACATAATGTATGGTGCCCCGCCCCCTACGCCTACAAGTATTTAGCTGTGAGCTGCAAACGCCACCCATTATCACAAATTCAAATAAAATGTGAGATTGTTCGATATATAGTTTGGTTTAGATTGTTCAATATTTAGCTGTGAGTTGCAAACGCCGTGCATTATGACACTATACACTACAAAAAATACACTTCCATGATGATACATGTTTGTCACAGTAGGTCACGTTTTCTGTCATGCATGTACATCCATGACGATTTTATGACAGAATCAAGATAGTCATACCTGTGCTGTCGTAGAAGTGTTCCATGACATTACCAAAATCATCATCACGGAAGTGTCCACTTCCATGACGATAAATCGCGCGTCACAGAAGTGCTTTTGTCAAGGGTGACCGACACGTGGCATCCACCGTAACGGAACACCGTTAAGCTATCGGGTCGGGTTTTGGATCCGATAACCCGTTAACAGCCCCGACCAATGGGGATTTTCCATGTGTAAAATCATCATTGGCTGGAGGAGACACGTGTCAGGTCCGCGTTGGCACAGGTGTCACTCATCCAATGGGCGAGACGCGCCTATGATATGTTGACACGTGGACCAGCCCACCAAGTTTAAATGGGCTGGCCCAACTGAAGGCCCATAAGATTTTGCGGACCATAATGGGCCGGCCCAGCTAAAGGCCCCACGAGATTTTGTGGACCATAATGGGCTGGCCCAGCTAAAGGCCCGCAAGATTTTGCAGGCCATAATGGGCCGGCCCAGGTAAAGGCCCACAAGATTTTTGTGTGCCATAATCGGCCGGCCCAGGTAAAGGCCCACAAGATTCTTGCGGATCATAATGGGCTGGCCCAGCTAAAGGCCCACGAGATTTTGCCGACATTAATGGGCCGGCCCAGCTGTAGGCCAACAAGATTTTGAGGATCCTAGTAGGCCGACCCATTAGCTGGCTGCCATGTTTTGGGCCAAATGCCGGCCCATATTTGATCCGGTCCATTAATGGCCTGCCACGCTCCGGGCCTAATAGCGGCCCATATGAGCTCCGGCCCGTTAAAAGCCTACCATGTTCTGGGCCAAATTACGGCCCAGATCAGGTCCGGCCCTTTAAGAGGCTTTGGGCTCAATTATGGCCCATATCAGATTCGGCCCATCAACTGGACACTATGCTTTTGGGCCCACTTGCTAAAGGCCCACTTAGTAATTCGGCCTGATATTAGTTTTGGCCTGTTAAGGGCACGTTTAACATTTTGTCCCTATATTAATTTCGGCTGTTAAAAGCCCGTCATATAGTTGGGCCTAACTACGGCCCGATTTGCATCTGGCCTGCTCGCAGCCGATATCTGATTGGGCCAAACAAGGACCGAGACAATTTTGGCCTGTTAAAAGCCCGTGATTTGATTCGCACAATCATGGTCAGGGGTTCATTTCGGGCTGCTGCCGGCCCGTGAGTTGTTCGGCACGTTTCAGGCCCAACCTACATCGTGATTGCATGACGGCCCGATTATGTACCATAATTTTATGGTTTGGCCCACAGTAAAATAATTGCAGCATCGTGAATAAGAAAAAAACTAGACTATACAATAAAGAAATTACAGCATATTACATCCACTGGGCATCAAAGTTCGCCACTATGATAATAAAGCACAAGCAGGCATCAGATTACATACACTGGGCATCAAAGATCGCCACCAGTGCAAATAAACACGCCGACAAAATAATATACAAAACCGGCAGTACTTCAATAGAGTTCAAGAAAGGTTAGCCCTGCTGGGGAGCTGCAGCGCAAGCAGCTGAGCAAGATGATGAGACTGCGCTTGTTCAACACTTATATCTTCCTCACTCTGAAAGATAAACAAGCAAACAGATGACAGGTTTTGCACATAAAAGTATCAATGCTGACAATTCATCACATTTCTTACTGACGAATAAAGTGACACAGTTTAAAATTGCATTAACACAATATGGTATTGTTCAGGTCAAGACATGGCAGGAAATGACATTGTGAAGGAGTTGGCAGCTTCATGACACCACTGGATTATAGATCAAGAACTCATAAGTATCAATGGTTAGCGTGCTGTCAATTTATACCATTTCAGATTGGCAAATAAAGAGATGGTTTAAATAATAGTAGAATGATATGACATTGTTCATAGTTAAGACATTGCAAAATATGACATTGTGCTGTAGTGGGTAGGTTCACCACACCACTGGATTACGGATGAAGAACAGAAGCATGCATGAAGTGCAAAAGAAGATCACTTGCTCTGTATAGTTTAATTTACATGGTATGAAGAAGGAACTTGGTTGTACAACTGAAAACATAAATTGGGAAAGGACAAACTTTTGTTTATGAACTACATAATAAACTTTAAGCAAGCAATTTGATGCAGACACCAAAAATAAACAGTTGTTGCAGTCATGCCTAACCAAATATATACAACAAAGTTTGAAGGCTTGAGATGGACAAACTTACATTATTGGTGAAGACAAGCTCTATAAAGGCCTTGTCCATGCTGATGGGGGGGGGGGCAATTCAAGAAGTTTACCACAGAATCTTCTTCAAAAGCATTGCCTTTATTCTACATTTCGTTAAGAGTAAATATAGATGTGATAATATACGAAAAAATGGAGAATATTTAAGATAAGATGAAGAGTGATGCTACATAACCAAGTAGCTATAAATGTAAGTGCAGCGATACAGGCAAAAGGTATAGCCAAGAGCAATGCATAGCTAAACTTCTTCAGTACCAACCTTATGGTAAGAGTAAATATAGATCTGATGTGTAGAAAATGGAGGGCAAAGGAAAATAAGCTGCAGAGTGATGGTACATGAACAACTACCTGTCATTATAAGTACACTGATAAAGGACAACATGTACTTACAAGAACAATGCAGAGCTAAAAAAACATTGGCATTGGATATATTCTACACTAATGTAACCATTCATACAGATCAGATAATTTGGAGGGAACAAT
This sequence comes from Triticum aestivum, assembly GCF_018294505.1. Classification (NCBI taxonomy): domain Eukaryota; kingdom Viridiplantae; phylum Streptophyta; class Magnoliopsida; order Poales; family Poaceae; genus Triticum; species Triticum aestivum. The sequence continues at coordinate 427,575,122 of NC_057812.1, forward strand.
CGATAAGCAAGCTATCATGCATACTGTTGTCACATAATGAACCAGGTATGTATGCAAGTACAGTGATATAGGACAACAGGTACTAACAAGAGCAAAGCAGTGGGCAACATATTTGCGATATCCTGTCATTCTTGTCAAACCGGAATTCTTCTTCGAGCAGATTTCCTGCAAAAAAGATCCATAAGGCACATGCAGAAAAGTAGAAGTTCAAATTGTCATGTGATTTCATAGACATTACCTCATCCTGGGAATGAGAACAGTCATAACAAGGTTTTTCCATTCAATGTCTTCTAAATTTAGCATAGGAGACTTCACCAGAAATTCGTTTATAGACTTGCCATCAAAGTGTGATTTCCTTAGGTAACACCGATACTATTGCAATGCTTCCTTGAAAAGCACAAGAAAGTTTTGCTCGTCATGACTATCCAGATTGACCCTCGCCTAGTTACAACAATGTAATGTAAATCATTGATGTGTTCAATCAGCAGAAAACAAGAAAATAATAACCATGAATAATAGCACTTACACGTAAGTTGGATAGGAAGATGTGAAAATGGTGTTTGTCTTCACAATAATCTTCCCATGATGGGAATATATGCACATAGTCCCTAACAACATTGAAAGCATTGTCTTTTAAACTGGGAATAAATGGAATGGGGTTCCAATCTACAGTAATTGGCCGTCTCTGCAGTTGGGATAGGTCTTCGGCCGGTGGACTTGTTGTACTTTTTGCTGGAGTGGGATTTTTCTGTGGTACAGCTGGTGCTATGGCAAATGAAATCGGTATACCTTTTGCTGGAGTGCAGGTCCTGTATGGTGGGGCTAGTGGTGTGGCCAGTGATGTATGGGTACAGTCTGCTAGAGTCGGTCCTACGTTTTGTGTCACTGGTTGTACATCCAATATAAGTGGGGTGTTGTCTGATTTCTCCGGCACCACCATGTTTTTCAAGGACTTTGCTGGTGCTCCTTCAGGTTCGGCAATCACCCTCTTCCTTTTTGATGTCTGATGCACAAGAACAATATTTGAGTGGAAAAACATGGTATGATGTCATATGGAATATGTATTGATAATGGATGGGCATGGCATCTCGACATATATGATGAGTAAACTAAGCAGATGGCGGTGCAACAAAGTAGAAGAAATGCAAGACAACATATGCAAGATACCCGCAATCAATAAAACATTGCCAAATTAGAACAGGCACCTTGATGGGTGAATAGGACAGGCCATTTGCCTTTGACTCCTCGAGGTTAGAATAGTCATTAGGATCATATTCTGAACAAGAATCAATAGCTGGGGAGCATATGAGTTTCATTGCATCCAGAATGGCACTTAATGCCTTGGTGCCAATTTTGTAAGTCATTGCAGTAGCTTCAAGAGTGGACTGTTGCTAGTGTGACACAAAGCAGCTACACAGATCATAGTGTAGATATAACGGGAAAACCTTAAGCATCAGAGTAAAATCACCAAAGTGGAACTTGCTGGAATATATGTGCTAGTATTGCCGGTACAGCTAGAAAGGCTTCGGATACCAGCTCTCTTCAAGTGAAGGTGCGGTACTGCTAATATCAGTGTAACTCTCAAAGGCGACACACCTCCCCGCATTTCCTTGCTATTCTTATAGGAGTCAAGTGGGCAGGACACTACAAATCCTATTCCTATGTTTACAAGATCCTACGAATCAAAGAGGCTCAAAGTGTCCATCACAACCGACCGTATAGACCTCTAGACTGCAAATGTCCCTGCTCATCTTCAGTACATGGAACATACTGTACTACTATCATACTCCCTCCATTCCAAAATATAAGTCTTGGTAGAGATTTCCACTATGGATCACATACAGATGTATCTAGATACATTTTAGTGTGTAGATTCACTCATTTTGCTCCATATGTAGTCCATGGTGGAATCTATACAAAGACTTGTATTTAGGAACAGAGAGAGTACATATTAAAGAAGAACAGAAGAGGAACATGGTAAAGAAGAGCAAGAAGATTTTGGATAATAAAATGTTGGTTGCGCAGTGCCCACACATGATGAACCAGAGCGCATTGAGAATGCAACTCCCAACTGTCTCTTGACCATTTCAGGTGGTTGGATGAAGATCCTACATCTCCTAACCCTTCTTCTTCCTCGTCTCTGATTCTTCCCATACAAAACACCGCACGGGCCGCCGGCCGGACCACGGCTGGTCGACTCCGACACCGCATCGGTCGACGCGTTCTCCACCAACGTGGTGGTCTACGACGAACCTCTCCCCCACGCGGAGAGCGACGGAAGCACCTTCACTGAGGTACTGGTCATCAGTCATGACGAGTCCCCTGGCAGAGGGGCGCCCGACTCACTCGGCGCGGCGCTGCAAGACCTAGCTGCGCTCATTCCGGAAGATGCAGACGCAGAGACGTTAGAAGCGCGCCGCCTTCAGCTTGTTAAAGGCGCTAAGAAGCTGGCCGGCATGAGACGCTTGTCAGAAGCTTACCAGCGGGAGATGGATCGCGCTGTTGGTGGCTCGCCGGCCCCAGCAGGGCCCAGCCGCCTTGGCACGGTTCAGCAGTGCGGCGTAGCCATCACCAGCCTGTTTGAGGCTAGCCGCCCCGTGTATGCCATGCCAGCAGAGAACATCCGAGCCGCCCAGGCAGCGGCGGATGAGCTGGACAATTTCGAGGGCGAAGAGCGCCCCCTCATGATGGAGCGAGTCCAGCGGCTCCTCAACGTGGCTGCCGCGTAGAACGATGCCGGCTGCCGCACGGAGGCGCCACAGCGGCCAAAGGATGACCTGCGCCGAGATCAAGGCGCGACGTCTCGGACGCCGACTGGCGGTGCCCGAGGAAGAAAGGACAAGGAGCCGGCTGTCAGCCACAGTCGGACTCGGATTACCATAGAGCGCGACCGAGATGGCCGCCCGAGAGCAGTGGAACGACGGGACGACTGTCCGCCTCCTCCTCCCCGCAAGGAGAGGCAAGTCTCCCCGCCGCCTGTTGACCATCTGACTCTCGGTGACCGCCTTGGCTGCCGACAGGGAGTTGGAGAGAATGATGCCCGCCACCAGATCGACCGACTTCACCGGTCCCTGGCGCTGGAAGAAGAAGATGAGCTGGGTCCGCCTTGTTTCGGGCCCCGCATTCGGGACGAGCCCTTTCCCAGAGGGTTCACGCTCCCAAGAGACACACCCAAGTATACCGGCTCCGTGAAGCCGGAAGACTGGCTAGTCGACTACTCCACGGCTGTCAGCATAGCAAATGGCAACAAGCGTGTCGCCGTGAAGTACGTTCCGCTCATGCTCCAAGGCACGGCCCGGACATGGCTGAACAACCTAAAGCCCCGCAGCATCAATAGCTGGGTCAACTTTACTGAAGCATTCGTCTGCAACTTCACCAGCACGTACAAGCGTCCTCCCAAGCCTCGTCAGCTCTCCTTGTGCGTGCAAGGTCCTGACGAGTCGACTCACGACTACCTCACGCGTTGGGCTGAGCTCCGGAACTCCTGCGAGGGCGTGCACGAGGTGCAGGCCATCGAGTACTTCATAGCCGGGTGCCGAGAAGGCACCCTCCTCAAGCACAAGCTCCTCTGCGATGAGCCAGAAACCCTTGACGAGCTGCTGATCATAGCGGACAAGTACGCTACGGCCGACTCCTCCATGAAGATGGAAATTCAAATCAGCATGACTGGCAAAGTAGCTCCTCCGGCTCCAAGAACTCCAGCGGCGGATGCCGGCCAGCGACAACAGCAGGGCGACAACAAGCGCAAGGCCCCGCAGCCGGCTTCCAGCAGCCGGCAGGTCGCGACCGTTGAAGCCCAGCAGCCAGAAGAGCAGCCTCCGCCCAAGCGACAGAAAGGCGGCAAGACGAACTGGTTGCCGGCCTTCTCCTATGAGCAGACCTTGGATGGACCTCGCAAGTTCCACAGCGGTGCAAAGCCGTCGAATCACACCACCCGAAAGTGCCACTGGCTCACCAGGATCGCCAAGGGAGACGGCCTCCTGCCGCCCCAGCCTGCTGGGCAGCCGCCTCCGCCTCCGCCCCAGCAGCTAGCAGTCAGGCCAGTCGGCGCACTACAAGACGAATACCCTGAAGAGCACTGAGCCTACGTGGTGTTCACCAGTGTGGATGATGATCGACGCAGCAGGCGGCTGCAGCGACAAGAGGTGAACGCAGTAGCCTCAGAGACGCCAGAGTTCATGCACTGGTCTGAGAGGCCCATCAGCTGGAGCAGGGCTGACCACCCAGAAGTGATGCCGAGTCCGGGCTCCTACGCCCTGGTCCTGGACGCCACCTTTGCCACGAACAAATGGCCCGCGCGTTTCTCGTGAGTTCTGATAGATGGGGGCAGCAGCATCAACATCCTGTACAAAGACACCATGGAGAAGTTAGGAATCAAGCAGAGACAGCTTCAGAACAGCTGGACTGTGTTCCACAGCATTGTTCCTGGGCTTTCCTGCTCACCAATCGGCAAGATCCTGATTGACGTCCTCTTTGGGGACAAAGATCACTTCCGAAGAGAGTCTGTTTGGTTTGAGGTAGTGGACCTTGAGAGCCCATACCATGCGCTACTTGGCCGACCCGCCTTGGCCAAGTTCATGGCGGTCCCCCACTAGGCCTACCTCAAGATGAAGATGCCCAGTTCCAGGGGAATTCTGACTGTGGCCGGCGACTACCGGAAGTCATCCGCTTGCGCGGCCAAGAGCAGTCGGCTGGCCGAATCCCTGGTGATTGCAGCCGAGAAGCGACTCCTTGAGCGAGTTGTGGCGATGGCCGGCAAGCAGCCGGAGATATCGCCCGACCCAAAGGAGTCGGAAGCCGAAGGTTCGTTCAAGCCGGCTAAAGAGACAAAGAAGATACCCTTGGATCCGGAGCACCCAGAGAGGTACGCCGTCATAGGTGCAAACCTCGACAGCAAATAGGAAGTCGAGCTCGTCGATTTCCTCCGTGAGAACCGGGACATCTTCGCATGGTCTCCCAAGGACATGCCAGGTGTACCGACGGATTTTGCCGAGCACAAGTTACACATCCGATCTGATGCAAAGCCAGTCAGGCAGCCCCTGTGCCGCTTATCAGAAGAGAAGAGAAGAGTTTTCGGAGAAGAGATAGCCCGACTCCTAGCAGCCGGCTTCATTATGGAAGTTTTCTTCCCAGAGTGGCTGGCAAATCCGGTCCTGGTGCTAAAGAAGAACAAGCAATGGCAAATGTGTATTGACTACACGAGCCTCAACAAGGCCTGCCCCAAGGACCCGTTTGCTTTGCCGAGAATTGATCAGGAGATAGACTCCACGGCCGGATGCGAGCTGTTGAGTTTCTTGGATGCGTACTCAGGATATCACCAGATCAAGCTGAACCCGCCTGACAGATAGAAGACCGCCTTCATCACGCCGTTTGGAGCATTCTGCTACCTCACCATGACGTTCGGCTTGAGGAATGCCGGCGCCACCTTTCAGCGTTGCATGCAGAAGTGCCTCCTCAAGCAGCTCTGCAGGAACGCCCACGTTTACGTGGACGACGTGGTGGTGAAGACGGAAAAGCGAGGAACATTGCTGGAAGACCTCAAGGAGACCTTTGAGAACCTGCGGCGGTTCCAGATCAAGCTCAACCCCGAGAAGTGTGTCTTCCGAGTACCAGCCGGCCAGCTGCTAGGTTTCCTGGTCTTTGAACGCGGCATAGAATGCAACCCAGTAAAAATCAAGGCCATCGAGAGAATGGAGGTACGTAGCCGACTGCTGGATGTGCAGAAGTTCACCGGCTGCTTGGCGTCGGTCAGCCGATTCATCAGTCGGCTGGGCGAGAAAGCTCTCCCCTTATACCAACTCATGAAGAAGACCACTTTTTTCGAGTGGAACCATAAGGCGGACGAAGCTTTCCACCAGTTGAAGAATATGTTGACTACTCCACCCGTCCTGGCGGCTCCAACTCCCAAGGAACCTATGCTCCTATACATCGCCGCCACCAGCCGAGTAGTCAGCACAATCATTGTAGTAGAGCGCAAGGAGGAAGGCAAGGCGCTACCTGTCCAAAGACCAGTATATTACCTGAGCGAGGTACTGTCGACCTCCAAGCAGAACTACCCCCACTACCAGAAGATGTGCTATGGCATGCACTTTGCTGCCAAGAAATTGAAGCCTTACTTTCAAGAGCATCCAATCACGGTGGTCTGCACGGCTCCACTTGCCGAGATCATCGGTAGCCGAGATGCCTCTGGTCGAGTGGCCAAGTGGGCCATAGAGCTGGCTCCTTACACCATCTACTATCAGCTCCGCACCGCCATCAAATCACAAGCACTGGCCGACTTCCTCGTCGACTGGGCCGACACCCAGTACCTGCCTCCAGCGTCGACGGCTCCAAGATGCGCACCGACTTGGGAGCCAGCGTCGTCCTCACCTCTCCCAAAGGCGACAAGCTAAAATATGCACTACAAATCCATTTTGCCGCCTCCAACAACGTGGCCGAGTACGAGGCGCTCATTCACGGGCTCCGGCTTGCCAAAGAACTTGGCATCCGCCGGATCTTGTGTTATGGCGACTCGGCCTTAGTGGTCCAGCAGTCATCTGGCGACTGGGACGCGAAATACGCAAACATGGCGAGCTACCGTTTCCTCGTGCAGCAACTCAGCGGTTATGCGAATTCCTCCATGTGCCAAGAAACGACAAGGACCAAGCAGACGCCTTGGCACGAATCGGCTCTACCCGCCTAGCAATACCATCTGGCGTCACCCTTCAACGCCTCCTCAAGCCGTCTGTCAAGCCTTCACCAGAATCAGAATCCATTTTTGTGCCGGCTCCTCCCGAAGACGGCGGACCCGACTCCAGAGTTCCGGCAGTCGGAACAGGGACTTTGGCGGGCGACCCCAAAGTTGCCACAGTCGAGCCCGGCCCGGGGACTGCGATGACGGACTCGAAGATTCCAGAACTCGGCCCAAGGACCGAGCCAGTCGGCCTAGGGACTTCATCAGCCCAGCAAGTGGCTGTTGACTCCAGCCCGCCGCCTCCCAGCCCAGCCGCCCTCGTCCAAGTTGCAGTTCTGGTAGTCGAAGAAATAGCAGCACCCTCATGGGCCCAGCCCATCCTCAAATTCCTAGTGAACAAAGAGCTACCAACTGATGAGACCTTAGCTCGGCAAGTACAACGCCGGGCAGCAGCCTATACCATAATCAACAGAGAGCTGGTCAGGCGCAGCGTCACTGGTGTCTACCAGCGCTGCGTAGAGCCAGAGCAAGGCCAGGCAATCCTCAAAGACATCCATCAAGGCGAATGTGGCCACCATGCGGCTTCAAGAGCACTCGTCGCCAAAGCTTTTCAGCACGGTTTCTTTTGGCCGACTACCTTGGAAGAGGCCAAGGAGTTGGTCCAAAAATGCAAAGGGTGCCAGAAGTTCAGCTCCAAGCTGCACCAGCCGGCTTCCGCGCTCAATACCATCCCCATTGCTTGGCCTTTCGCAATTTGGGGTCTAGACATGGTGGGACCACTCAAAACAGCACGAGGTGGTCTAACTCACCTACTTGTCGCAGTGGACATGTTCACCAAGTGGGTGGAAGTGAAGCCAATCAAGAAACTGAATGGTCCGACTGCCGTGACCTTCATCATCGATATCACAATCCGTACGGCATACCACACAACATCATCACCGACAATGGCACAAATTTTGCCAAAGGCTCCTTGGCCCGTTTCTGCGCAACACAGGGCATCCGAATGGACCTAGCGTCCGTCGCCCACCCGCAGTCAAACGGCCAAGTGGAGCGAGCAAACGGCCTCATCCTGTCCGGCATCAAGCCTCGGCTGATCGAGCCTCTAGAGCGCTCGGCTGGCTACTGGCTCGACGAGCTGCCAGCCGTCCTCTGGAGTCTGCGCACGACTCCAAACAAGTCAACCGGCTTCACGCCCTTCTTCCTCGTCTATGGTGCCAAAGCCGTCATCCCAACGGACATAGAGTTCGACTCCCCACGAGTCACCATGTACACCGAGGAGGCAGCAGAAGAAGCACGACAAGACGGCGTCGATTTGCTGGAAGAGGGCCGGCTGTTGGCACTCAGCCGATCCAGCATCTACCAGCAGAGCCTGCGCCGATACCACAACAGGAAGGTCAGGCCAAGATCTTTCCAAGAAGGCGACCTTGTACTCCGGCTGATCCAGCGAACAGCCGGCCAGCACAAGCTGTCGCCGCCTTGGGAAGGCCCTTTCATCATCAGCAAAGTACTAGGCAACGACTCCTACTACCTGATTGACGCTCAAAAGCCACGAGCACGCAAGAGGGACGACTTCGGCAAGGAGACAGAGCGGCCATGGAATGCAAATCTTCTTCGAAGATTTTACAGTTGATTTAGTATGTACCATGCTACCTTTTGTATTAAAGTACCAAGACTTCGGGCCCCCCGAGACGAGCTCGGGGACTGCCCTCTTTTGTCTGTATGATAAAAAATATGCCTACAAGTATGTTACTCTTTGTCATGCCGCTTGGCACCGGGCTCGACAAGTCGACCCGGGGACTTGCCGCCTTGCACTATGAAATGCTTCCTGCAGCCGGACAAGTAGTGTGTAACACCTAAGCCGTCTTCTGTCAGAAGTCGCAGCTCGCAGAGCGACTGTACGGTGGGCAGAGGTAAGGTAGAATGGGTGCTTGCATGAAAAATGGCTAAGGACTCAAAGCGTAAAACATAGCTCAAGACGGCTTCCAGCCTTTCTTGCAAACTGACTCTCGGATAGTCGGATTGTCGCTTTTTATCCAATTTTCTCAAACAATCTTGAAATCGGCTAAGTACTTGCTTTCCCAAAGTAGCCTAGCACTTGACCCAGCAACCGTCCGCAGAAGCGGCTGTCCGATTGGCAAGACAGGCAACTAAGAGAAAGCGGCAAAGGAAAACAGCCAAAAGAAAAATGAGCAAGAAGATATATATATATATATATATATATATATATATATATATATATATATATATATATATATATAACATAGGCCCTTGGCCGAATTGTCGAGTAGAGGTTCAAAATACATCCCGCGGGTGGAATTGTGCGAATTAACAAGTTCTTCAAAAGACTACTAAAGCAGATGAAACAAAAGACACAGCGGCAGCTTAGGAGGCGGCAGACGGATTCGGGGGGTCGGAGGAGGCGCCAGCGTCAGGCGTCGGGGCGGTCGGCCGGCAAGTCTCGGCTTGATCGCCTCCGACAACAGTTGGGTCGGTCGCACGTGGCTCGTTGCTGGAGGCGCGGTCGGGCTGAGGCTGGCCGTCTGCTCCGTCTTCTGGTGCCTCCGCCTCACCCTCATCCTCCGCCTCGTCCTCCTCCTCGACACTGAAGCCAGTCACCTTCGCCGAGTCTTCGTCGTAGTCTGGGTTCATCCCAAACCACTCCGGCGGTACCTCCCCGCCGTCTTCAGACCGCTCGGGGACGAAGATGCTCGTGTCGGTGTACTCGGCGATCGCCGCAGCACGCTTGACGAGGGCGTCTTCCACAGCCGCCAGCTCCGGCTGGGCCTCCGACTGAAGCGTGGCCAACCGGTCTAGATCCAGCCCCGGGTACCACGCCTTGACGAACTCCAAGGCCCGTCGCGCTCCAGCCCGGGCCGAAGAGCCCTTCCAGGCCTCGAGGCTGGGGGTGCGCGGAGCCTGCATATCCGGCCAAAGGGCGGAAATCGCCTGGGCACCGACGCGCTGAAGCCGGCGCAACATCCGGTGAGCCGGCCGAAGGCGAGCCTCGATGCTCAAGATGTGCTCATCAAGAGTCAGGGGGCATCAGCGGTGATCTCCGCGCCCTCCGCCCTCCGACTTTCGCGATCGGCCTCGATGGCGTGGATAGCGGCCTGCGACTGCCCAGGGAAGAAGTCTGCAAAAGACATGAAGAAATGAAGAAGCAAGTCAAAAACCAAGAATCGGCACGACGGCAGCTCGAAGAAAGAAAATAAAGAGACTCACCATCAACGATGTCTTCAATCTCGTGGAAGCCGGAGGACAGCAGCGCCTCCTTGTCAGACCAGGAGGAGCGCTCGCTCGCGAACTCGGCCAAGAGGGCGGTTTCCGTCTCCTCCGCCTCCCGCTGCGACTTCGCAAGCAGCTCCTTCTGCTCCGCCAACTGAGTGTCCAGCAGATCGCGCTCCGTGGCGAGCCTGTTGCACTCCTCCCCTTTGGCGAGCAGGGCGGAGTTGGCTTGGCTCAGCTGCTGTTGAAGAGCAGCATTAGCTCCTGAAGGAAAGAAAGAAAGACAACAGTCGTCAATAAAGAAGGTCGCCGGGGAGATCCGGCCCGACTGCTCAGCAGTCGGCCCGAATCTCGGGGACTACAGCCCGCGGGTACGCTAGCGCGCCCCCGCAGAGAAGAAAAAAGAGGGAAGGACTTACTCCGGCTCTCCGCCAAGTCGGCGGTCCGCTTGCCCCGCTCTTCAACATTACGGTTGAAGGCAGTGACGCGGAGGTTGTGGTAATCCTGCAACAAGCATTTCAGACAAAGTTAGTACCCAGAAGTTCATTAATTGGAGTTTCGGGCCGCCTGCTCAGCAGCCGGCCCGAAACTTGGGGACTACACCCAGTGGGTGCGCTGGCGCGCCCCCGCAGAGAGGAACAAGAAAAACAAAGGCCCAAAGAAAAGACATACCCGGACGGCTGCCCGCGACGCTAGGAACGCCTTGGTGCAGCTCTGGAGGGCATCGCCCTCAGCGCGGAGCTTCTCCTGGACGTCCAGGAGCGCCCGGTTTAGCGGCCCTATGCCGCCTCCCCGCACCCACCCAACAGGTGCGGCGCTCGTCGCTTCGGCGTCTGGAGCCGCCGAGCTGGCGGTGCCGGCTTCCAGGGGGCGGGGTGCCGAAGTCGCCTTCTCCAGACGACGGCGCGCTGGCGAGCCGACCTGGAGGAGTAGCCTCGCCAGAGCCTTGTCTTCAGTCGGCAGCACCGGAGGGTCCGCTGGCTGCTCGCCTTGCACGCCTTCAGACGGCGGCGCAGGCGGCGGCGGAACGTTCACGCCCGGAGTAGAGGGCTCGCCGCCTTCCCTCTCCTCGACGAGGTTCTCCCCGCCGGCTTCTCCAGTCTGCCCCGTGAACTCCGGGGGCGGCGGCGCAGAGTTTAGCGGGGTAACAAGCAAGGCCGACTGGCGGCGTGCGGCTTCCTCAGCCCGCTGCTTCGTCGCGGCGGCGGCTTCGGCCTCCGCTAGTTTCTTCTTGGCGGAGGCCTCCGCCCTGTCAGCCTCCACTTTCTCCAGGCAGAGGGCTTCGTCTTCGTTGCGCTTCTCCTGCGCATTCCGCTCCGTTGCCTCCCGGAGGTCGGCTGGGGGTCTATCCACCGAGTGGTGGCGGGCGTCTCCGCTGACCCCATGATGGAGGCGGCGGCGACCCGCTCAAGAGAGAGGGGAGCCCTGAAGAAAGAGGGGCGAGCAGAGACTCAGACAAAACACAAAGAAAGAATAAACTTTGAAGTCAGAATACTTACGCAGAGACCAACGGCGGCTTCTTCACTTCCTTACAGAAGCGGATGGCCTTTGCGGCTGCCTCGTCCCGCCGGGTCGCCGCAGCCGAGCCCTTGGGCTTCTTCGGCCGGCTGCCGAACAAAGTCGGCGCAGCCCGACGCTTCTTCCCGCCGCCTGGAGCGCCCAACGCGGCAGAAGAGCCTGCGCCCGGCTGGCTGGCTCCTGGCCGATGGTGAGGGGCGAGTCCTCCCTCGGCGTCGTCTTTAGGCCAGTAGGCGAAGGTAGCCGAGGGCCTGAGGTCGCCCGTCGTCCCTCCTCGTCCCTCGGCGTCGTTTTCTAGAGCCACCGCCCCCAGATCGGGGTTGTCGACGTCGCTCTCCATCCGATCGGCGACGAACTCACGGGCCGGCCCCGAGGTGCCGGCTGGTGGATGAAGAAGGGGATTCTAACCAAAAGCAGACTGATCAGAACAAAACTCGGCAAGAAAAAGACAATCCAAAGAAAGAAAAGAAAGGCGACTCACCATGGGTGGGGGGTTGGCGCGGGGGTATGGCTCCTTGCCGAATCGCCAGTCCCCCGGGAGCCTGCTGTCCGAGAGGTAGTTCACCATAAGGGCCACCTCTCCATCAGGCATGTCCTTGGTGCACATCCGACTCGGGTCGCGGCCCCCGCTCATCTGGCATATCAAGTGAGGGCGGCCTTGGAGTGGGAGAACTCAGCGCGAGACGAAGGCGGCCAGCAGGTCCGGGCCAGTCAGACCCTCCGACTGCGTCACCACTCGGAGTCGCGTGATGGCGCCGGCTCCCGCAGGCATCAGCGACCTGGCCCGGTACGACCAGTTGGGCAGTCTGCCAGCCGGTGGGCCGGCTTCGAAAGCCGGCAGATTGACCCAGTCGCCCCTCGTGGCGACGTTCCTGACGTAGAAGTAGGACCGCTGCGACATCTTCACCGACTTCAACAGCGCGATGGAGGGGAAGTGGTTGTCGGCTCCTGTCCTTCGCACAGCGATGAAGGCGCCGCACTGAGCCGGCACGCCCATGGCCTGGGTGCCGAGCTTGGAGAAGAAGAACTCCCCCCCAGAGCTCGAGGGTGGGGAGGACTCCAAGGAAGCCGTCGCACAGAGCCACGAAGGCAGACAGCAGCACCACTGTGTTGGGGGTGAGGTGGTGCGGCTGGAGGCCGTAAAACTCCATGAACGACCGGAAGAAGCTGCTCGCCGGCAGCCCCAGCCCGTGCAGGCAGTGCGAGCGAAAGATGACGGGCTCACCCTCCTGCGGGGCGGGGGAAATCTCCCCCTCCGGCGCGAGACACACCTGCATGCGGTCCTCGCCGGGAAGCCGACGGGTACGGCGGAGGAACTCGATGTGGTCTTCATGGACTTCGGAACCGTCCCAGGTGCCGGAGCGCACCGAGGGAGGCGTGGCCGCAGAAGAAGAGCTCATCGCGAGTTGTCACTGTGGTGATCGCCGGAGCTTGGGCGTGCGGTAGGGCGAAGAAGAGCAGAGGAAGCATGTAACGCCTCGGACACACCCGCCGGTGGTCGTTACTCCTGGCGGGATCTAGACTGGCCCCACAGATCAATACTAGTCTTTTCTGCGCACTTTGTCCTCACTCGTGCGCACCCGGGAGCAACTTCCCGGTCGGTCACCCATCCTGACACTACTCCAAGCTGAGCACGCTTAACTTTGGAGTTCTATCAGAATGGGCTCCCGGAAAAGAAGGAATTCCTTATTGATATGAGTAGTCTATCATCCCTAATAAGCCAGGCCATCACAAACACCCCCACTCAGAGGAACCGACGTCCTCGTCGGGCCACAGGAACGTTCCCTCTTGGCACATACGTCTGTGCATCCAGTCCAGTACATGTGCCATGCTGGGTGCCACGACGGGTCACAAACGTCATGAACAACATGACAGCGCACCTGTCTGCAACCATCCGTGTAACCGCGAGGGTCGGCTCTGATACCAACTTGTAACGCCCCGGACACACCCGCCGGTGGTCGTTAGTCCTGACGGGATCTAGACTGGCCCCACAGATCAATACTAGTCTTTTCTGCGCATTTTGTCCTCACTCATGCGCACCCGGGAGCAACTTCCTAGTCGGTCACCCATCCTGACACTACTCCAAGCTGAGCACACTTAACTTTGGAGTTCTATCAGAATGGGCTCCCGGAAAAGAAGGAATTCCTTATTGATATGAGTAGTCTATCATCCCTAATAAGCCAGGCCATCACAAAGCAGGAGAGCGAGGAGCCGCGAGGAGGAAGAAAGCAAGGGGTAGTGGGAAGGAGGGGCGCGCATGCCCCCCTCTTCCCCCTACTTATAGCCCCATGGGCTGCGAAGCCGAGGGGTCGGACGTGGGGATTTACTGTGCCCGCAACCCCACGCCCCCACGATCCATGTAAAGTTACTACGCGCAGTAACTTCACGGGAATCCCAACCGTCCACCGGGCCGCAGCGGATCCGCTCGGGCGCCGAGGCGCGGTAGTGGCGGGCCCCGCCTACGGGCCTGTCCCGTCGCGCGCGCGGGATGGCAGGATGGCCTGGCCACGTGCCCTCGCGTGACAGGCCAAGAGCGGGCGGCGGCCTGGAAGCTTAGCTAGCACGCCACTTGAAATCCCGCCGAGACGTTCGAACTACTGAGCAAGTCGGAATTGAGTGAGTCCGAGTTGGGCGAGTCCGACTCCTTCTAGTCAGCCCGGCAGAAGTCAATCAAGACCGTGTGTTGAGCACCCAGAAAGAGAAACTGCTGAGGCTTCTCGACCGATCGTCTGCGGCGCCTCACCAGCTTCGGGGACTACTGTCGGAGTAATGGGCCACGGGTAGGCCAACCCGAAGCCCATAACCTTTCAACACATCGGGGCAGGCTGCGCCCCTTAAGACCACATGGCGAAGTGCCGCCTCCTGGGGAGTCTACGGCAAGACGGCCGACTGCCCGCTCACGGCCGAGTCCCAGGGGCGACTTCCAGAGAAGCTGGCTTTGGGGAGTCGGCCGGCGACTCCAACAAACCGTGACCTCATCGAGGGGGACGGGGCAGGGGCGTAGCTACAATGAAGCCCACTCCCCGCCCCTTACCAAGGGCAGGCATGGCTACAGCGCGCCGTACTAGGGAAGATCTCCCTGCGGCGTGGCACTGTTGCCCAGCCGGCCCTAACATCAGCATCACTGTACCTGGTCCTACGCCCACGACGGCTTGTCTGTACGGCCTGGAGGCATCGGGGCCACCAGTTAGCGAGACCTCGGGAGACGGTGGGAGAGCCGCCAGTCGGACCCGTCGGGAGTCGGCCCGGGGGAGTCGGCCGAGCCCTCTCCCGGGACCCACGCGCCATTAATCAAGGAGAGACGGGGAGTGGCCACAGTGATCGCCCGCCAGGCGGCAGGGCTGTTGCCACGACCCCATGACCGAGCTTGCGTCATCAGGAGCACGGCTACAGTAATCAGCAGCCGGCAAGACCCGCCCGCGCGGATGCGGCCTGTCGGCTTCGTACCAGACCAATCGGCGGGGCCCACCAGTCGGCGGGCCCCAGCAGTCGGCGGAGAAGCCGGAGGTCGGAGGCACTGACGGCTGGGGCCGCGCCCAGTCAAATTACCATTGTACCCCTGGGGGGTAGGCCTATATAAACCCCCAGGGCACCCATGCAAAGGGTTGGATCCCAGTAGTTCTATACCACACCAGATAGAGGGAGAGAGCTAGCCTTGCCCTCTCCCACCACTAGACCCAGCTCAAGGAGCAACCGTGTAAACACTTGACCATAGTGATCATGCGGAGACCCCGCACAACAGCAGTAGGGGTGTTATCTCCCTGGAGAGCCCCGAAGCTGGGTAAGATTTGCCGGCGTGCATGTCTTCGCCTCATCCCATTTCCAGGCGCCAGCGACGTTCTACTCGCTCCCACCATGATAAGCCATCCGTTGGCATATGTCGCACCCAACGCCCGACACAGATTGACAATTTTGTGCGGGGGAGAGAGGGATTGGTAATTTTGTGTAAGAGAGAGAGAGGGTGGGGGAGGAGTCAGTCAGCCGTCGTCACATCACCCTGCTTCCAAATGACCCCGCATTCTCTAGCGCGGTGTGGTCTGCGTCTTCGATTTGCTCGATGCCCTCTTTGAGGATTGAGGTGTTGTGCATGTTGGGTGCAAAGAAGCACAAGCGAGAGTGGTCGCCGTATAACCTTGGATGGGGATGAATTATGTGCTCGGGGGAGTGTGTGTGTGTGTTGTGCTGCATGTGTCTCTGTGTGTGTGTGTCAGATATTGAGAGAAAACAAACCTAAGGAGAGAAATGGGTATTCACGAAGAGATTGTGCGGGCCTTGAGGTGGGCAGGGGTCGGGTGAGGGTGTCAAAATGTGCGCGTTGATGCATGTGTTGCATGCAACCATGCGAGGGACGGACGAATCAAGAGAGAAGGTTGTTGTGTTACGGATGCTCCTCTCTCTTTCTCTCTCTCCCCCCCTCTCTCTCTCACACACACACACACAAGTAAACTAGAACACCGTTCTCTCATGTATACACAACGTATCGACATCTGTCTATGTCTCACTCATGCATGATCATTTGCACATTCACACCTCTCTATGTCTGTATCACACGCACACCGTCTCCACATTGCCCTTCTGCCACAACACACATATGCACACATACACACGTTCTCTCTCAGTCACTCACACAAAATCAGTATTAAAAAAAACTAGGGCGCACCTAAAACGTCCAAATCCAAATAAACACGAATTGGAGCTAAATTCAAATATATGGAAATATTGCAGCGTCAAGAACTTTCACAGGAAAAAAAGTTGAGTAATATTCGAGGATTGTTTTCACACAGACAAAAAGGTTCGGTGGATATCCTTCGAGCGCGACACGGTGACGCACCGTTCGATCGGCCGCGCGGCCGCGGTTCACGCGCTTGCACATGATTCCGTATCGTGGCTGTGGTACTAACTAATAAAAGCGCTGCCTAAGTCTAATGTTTACGTGTACTAGTACGGTTTTCTTTTAAGTTTGACCAACCTTATATATAAAACTAAAGTAAGCTCCCACACGCGCACTCATCAATATGCCGCCGCCGCCGTTGCGCATGCCGGCGCCCGCCTGCTCCGGCCACCAATTTCTCGCCCATCACCGCCGTGTCGCCGCCATCCCCGTGCCATGAAGCCGAAGGCTCGCCCGCTCACGTCGTCTACAGTCCCTCCTCACAATGCCGCCGCGCTGCCAAGCACGCGAGTAGCTGGTGGAGCCGCGTCAATGCACGCAGTGTATGAAGAGGAGGACGAGTGCGTGCTCCGGCATGCCGGCGAGGAGGAACTAGCGTTCCATTGTCGTCTCCGCCCGCGCGGAGGAGGTGCGCTTGGTGGCTGTCGCGGCGGAAGCCGGTCGCGCGCGCGTCGAGCCCGCAAACCGGGTGCGGACGCGGAATCTACCTTCGAGACCTTGAATGCCACGTGGATCCTGCAATCTGAAGGAGCAATTTGGGTCAGTCGACTCATGTGAGCCGTTTGATTCACATGGATGGCTAGAAGGGATTCTTCCACCTCTTCTACCGTCTTCTTCCTTCGCTCCATCGAACTTCTTTCACAAATCGACTGACCCAAATTATACTACTAGTACGAACGTATTAAGTACAGTAGGAACACGAAGATACGAGAAGTAGTACCAACTGCAAGAAGAACAGTAGTAAGACATAGTACTAGTACTACTGTACGTACTAAAGAGTTCAAATAACGAGAAATAACATAAACATAGTTCTGCTGGGGCCTCAGCACAACACACCCCTGAAAATAAAATAAGCAACTAGTCCGCTTGACACTGCAGTAGAACCAGCATGAGCGACGGCACTGCCATGTACTCGGAGTCCGAGTCCATGTCCTCGACTTCGTCCTCGTCCCTCTTCCTCTTCCTCTTTGCCGACGCTTCTTTGCTTGAACCGGACACTGGGCTCTGCTTCTTCATCCAACCCTTGTAGATATTTAAATAAAGGTAGGCATCCATTGATGCGTACAGGATGTGATCTTCATCTAATGTCTTCGAATCCCATGCATGATGAAACTCGTGATGAGGTTTCTCCAGTTTAGCGTACGAAGGATCAATCATGGCTGCTGCCAGGGTCAGCATTGAAGGTTGAGAGGAGGACACCAGGCTTGCCTTCTGGAGATCGAAGGGCTGGCCTACAACGAGATCTATCCGACACAAGACATCCCTGTCATTCTTAAAGCCTACAGTAACGAATTTCACTCTTTTGTCCTTGAGGAAATTCTTAAAATCCTGGCACTCAACGTCGGCATGGCATATGTGGTAGACCAAGAAAACGTTATGTACGCAAACCTGGATCACGGCGGGCTTCTTCCTCTCTTCATCCTTTAGATCCTTCTCTCGTCCCAGGACTGTGGTGTACTCAACATCTAGCCCAGCGACCCACTCATCCGTTGAACTGTTGAACATGTGTAGGAAGCGAGCAAGCCATGCTTTCACCGTCTCGGATCCATGTGTGTAGATGACGATGAACTGATCACCGATGATGGCTCTAACCTGGTACTCAGCGGTGACCATGGAGATTTGGGAGGCCATGGATTTTGGAGGAGGGTTAGGAGAAGTTGAACTGTTGTACCCCGCACAAAAAACTGGGAGCGAACTAATGTGAAAGGACGGAACGACTGGGAGAAAACTGTTGTAAGGTAGAAGACGGGGACGAGTAGGGCGTGCGAATGGCATGGGGTTGCTGGCTTGCCCGGTGGATAAATGGCTGCAAGCCCCCAAAGAGTTCTCGAGAACTATGCGGGACCCACTAGATGTCATGTCTACTAGATCCATATCGTAGGCCTGGCAGTATAGCTTCTGCCTATTCGCACGCCATGCCGGCGCGTGGATGTAACTTCACTTAATTCCGTCAAACGTTGTGCCTCCCACGACCTTCGCCTCCCTCGCGCGGTCGCACCCTTTGAGACTTCGACCGGCTATAAATGAGCAATTTTTTTTGCCTTTGTTAGACAAGCAATTTTTTGCCTACTCCGCATGCATGATACTCCCTCTGGTCCTTTTTACTTCCATCAACCGTTTGCAAAGTGTTTGACATAATTTATACTTTTTTGAACACCACCTTATATTAATTAACCAGCCACACCAGTACACTCATTCGATACAATATTCACCATACAGGGTGGTACGTTATTTACAAGAATACCATCTAATCTATTGTCAAAGCTATACTTAGCGATTAAGTGTGCCACCTTATTGGCCGAGCGGCTAATCTTTGGCAATTGAAGATTGTTGATCAACTTCGAGATGCTCAACGCTTTCATCTTCAGGTCACGCATAGCAGACCTGTCATAGTTCCCCGATGCAAGAGACGCTACCACAAAAGCGCAATCAGTCTCTGAAATTACAGGATTATGAAGAGAAATACCTATGTAGAGACCGGCAATGCAAGCCCTAAGCTCCGCTTCCTCCATGCTTTGACGGGCATCAATGAAATCCCACGACCAAATTTATACTAAAAATATCAATATCTACAATACTGATTATAATGAGTATAAGAACTACGTTTTATAATGAGTGTCAAAATATTGATTTGACATTGTGAATGTTGACACATTTTTCTATAAGTCTGGTGAAAGTAGAGGTACATTGACTTCAGACAAAACTTAAATGCACAATGCAGACTAGTTCCTCCGTCCAGGTGCGTGCCATGTCCTATCTTGTCATCACAACAAGGTTAGCTATTAGAGTACCACTACCTCCCTTCTAGTTTAAAGGGCTCGATTCAAAATTTTCACCTACTCTTAGCAAGATAGTAGAGGCGGTGGAATAGTTTTTGAAGTCTGCAAAAGTACTCAACTAGTGCTGTCGTTCTTCACAAAAAAATGTGTTTACCAATGCATGCATGAGCACTAGTTACTCTAACCCCCCTCTCTTCTTTAATTCTTTTTTCACATCAGCATGTTTTCTATTCCCGTGTGCATGATACCAGCTAAGATACTACCATTATGGCCAGCCTTAATCATCGCATGCAATAATTTAGTGCACCTTGAAATATGAACATGTGTGGGGCGTGTATGTTTTTAATGACTTGAGACTATACCTAGCCCGACATGCAAGATGACTTATTATGCACCGTTCCCCATACCTGCAGGAAGCCCATGTGAAAAAATCTGCATGCATGACTCTCCTCCCCCCACGCTCATCCAATCCATTGTGACCAGCAATATTTCCACCCCTTCGCTCCCCCGTAATTTACTCCAACAAATATGCCCACGTAGTTGTTACTTAACTGTAGGTGCATTGGGTCACTGACATATGGGCCCAATAGGGGTCTGGCCCACATGTCAGTGACACAACTGGACCTGCAGTTAAGTCAGTGCAGCTCAGTCCATATCTTACGTAGGTGTGCCATTGCTCGTTATAAATACTGCGCCTCCCACGACATCGCTATCTCCTCCCCCTCACGTTCACGTTCATCGCTATCTCCTCCCCTCCCTCTCATGTCGACCACCATGGCATCGCCCCTCCCAAGCCCTAGGAGCCCCTCGGTGCACCGCGCGGACGGTCACGCGTCGCCGTTCCGTTCCTCGCCGCCACTAGTTGAGGAGGACGCGTCGGTGTTCCGCTCCTCGCCGCTATGCGACGCGTCGCTGTTCCGTTCCTCGCCGCCACTAGTCGAGGAGGACGCGTCAGTGTTCCGCTCCTCGCAGCGACGCGACGCATCGCCGTTCCGTTCCTCGCTGCCACTAGTCAAGGAGTACGCGTCGGTCTTCCGCTCCTCGCCACGACGCGTCGAGGTGGACACGTCGGCGTTCCCAATCTTGATAGCATGCGCGCCGGAGGACGCGTCGGCTCCCCGCTACGAGGAGAATGCCGCGCCCCCCACCGAGCCCCCCAGCCTTGAGGAGCTTTGGAAAGAAATGGATGTCGCCTTGTGGGAGGCTTTGCCTCCAGCAGAGCGCGCCAAAATAGAGGCGGAGAAGAAGGCCGAGAAAGAGAAGCGCACCGTGGAACAAGCTGCCTGGGAGGCCTATGTTGCATCCGAGAGAGTCAGGCAATTGGCTCTTTGGCAGAAGGCTCATGCGAGGGCCGTGAGGGTGGCGGAGGATGTCCGTGCCGACACCCTGAGTGCAGTCGGGCCCAAGAGCCTCATCTACGCTTGGCGGTACGTGGACCGGGTGCATGCTTCCAGCGAGGAGGAGTACTTGTTGGCGCCGGATCACCACACCCGTGAGATCGCGCTCGCCCGCCGGCAAGCCGCCAATCAGCACCTCGCGAGTTGCGAGGCTGAGGAAGAGGCGTTGTGTCAGTGCGCTGGGAAACGGCCGCGCACCAGGGCACTCGAGGCGCACCGCAAGCGCTCCTGCGAGCGCCATGGCTTTTAGGAGGAGTATAATTTTTGTTTCGTAAGGCGATCTCATTAGTTTTGGGACGCAAATGATAAATCCTGAACGTTCAAGAATTTTTAGCGTCCTTAATTAAGTATGTAAAAGGGAAAGTTTGGAAACCTTGTGTATTCGTACGCATTTTGCAAGTACGTGCATATAGCACAAACTTTACTATATACTATCGCACTACACGTCTCTCTCGATATATGCTTGCAGACTGTGCTACTCCCTCCGTCCAGGTCAATAAGTCATCTTTGGTTGTGCACCGTGACCAAGAAGGAGGGAAGACTTATACACCTAGATGGAGGGAGTACTACTATTACTTAGTACGTGCAAATGCATGTTTTAACATTACGATGTGGTTTTTGTAAAAGTAGAAAAACAACACTAGTCAAGCTTGTGAAACGATTCAATGCAAAACAAATGCAAAAATGCTCGTTTGATTGTT
Organism: Triticum aestivum; assembly: GCF_018294505.1. Taxonomy (NCBI): domain Eukaryota; kingdom Viridiplantae; phylum Streptophyta; class Magnoliopsida; order Poales; family Poaceae; genus Triticum; species Triticum aestivum. The sequence goes on from NC_057812.1 coordinate 427,596,307, forward strand.
TACTTTTAGCTTCCTTCTCTGTGGTTATTTCTCTGTCGTACTTTGTACGGAGTATCTCACTGGTTGGAAAGGCATGCAAATTCCCAAACCGCTTCCTACACCCTGTATCGAATTTTTTTCCTAACAAGTTGTGCCGTGCAATTGGAATTCCAACTTGAGTACTACTACTAGTAGGAGTACCAGGGGCCAGTTCTTTTAGGCTTCTAGATAGTAATCCCATAACTACTACCTTCATCCTGGTTTATTGGTCCCCATTGTAATCTGTGTCAAATTTTGATCATAAATTTAACTAATGAAATGTTAGTGCATATCACATGCACTACTCCATCCGTCTAGGTGAGTAAGTCATATTAGGCTGTGCACCGTGACCAAGGAGGAGGAGAAAACGAGAAACGTTAATGTTTATTTGCTAATTAATAGTATTGCATGCAATGAACTAACCACTGCATGTCGTGTTTGATATCTCAAGTCATTAAAAGCATGCACACTCTTTATCTCTTATTGGTTGATATGTCAAGAAACAAGAAAGGAGGTAGAAGTTAATGCACCGGACCTAAGTGGTTTGGGATTATTTGGTTTTCGTAAGATGACTTACACACCTAGACGGATGGATTACAATGGTGAGGAATAAACCAGTTAAATCTTTCGTTAAAATTTAGCACAAATTACAATGGTGAGGAATAAACCAGGACAGAGTAGTAGTTTAGAAGCCCAAATAAATGAGTGAGGCGCCTTATTATTACTCTCCACTGTGACTAGTCTTGTTGGAAAAGCTGGGGAAGCCGCCAAAAGAACTGGCCCTAGGAGTGGTAGCTAGGGATCGAGTGTGCGAGATGAACCGGAGAAAGTAAATGCAGAGAGATGAAATGCAAAAAAGACGGAGGGATGTGATGGTTGCTTGTCCGTTTATTTTACCAGGACACTTATTACTGGGAGTGGTTAGGTTTTGTGATATGACGGCTTTACTACCGCGCCACGAGCGGGGTGAGAGGTGAGACTCCCGTGCAACGCCGCCCTCTACACTTGTACTACATTGGTCGTGGTTTATTAGTCCCCGATTCAATTTGACTGAAGATTTAACTGACAAATTGTTAGTGCATGTCAACAAAAACTATATCGTTGGTATTTGAACATAGTTTTGAATGATATAATTTTAGGTGACATCCATCAGCATTTATCGTACTATATATAATGTTAGTTCAATTTTTGGTCGTACTACTCTATAGTAGTAAGGTGCCCGTGCGTTGCACCGAAGAGTGAAATGCATTGATCGGGGAGTTGTTTATTTTGACGAAGGATGTGGTGGTCATCTCATGTGTAATGGGTATCGATAGGTTTCTTCGGATATTATTTCATCTCTAGAGCTCACAAACATCTGGGTGAAATAGATAAAAAGGTATCTTTTGCAAACAAAAGCGTTCAACTGTTCAACCTGCATCCAAAACTTGTGAAGAAATAACACTTATTGTGATTTGCAAGAAATGATCTTTAAGAATTAGTTTTTGAGTATTGATTGTTATACATGTTGCCTACAGATGACATGGCACTTTCTTATAGTCAACAGTTGGCTATACTATTAAGTAATATTAACCATGCCCTTATACACCTAGATGGAGGGATTAAATCAGGATGACTTGCAAGCGGGCAGAGGAGATGTAAGAAATGGTTCATCGTAAGTCTTTCATCAGTACTGTAGTAAAAATTCATACATGGAAGATTCTAGACTAAACCATAAACGGATACACTTTTATTCATGCACAATACTCCAATAGAGCAAGATCCTGCATGGAAGTCTCCACATGCTTAGACAGCGGATTACATTGAGCGAAGACTAATGATCAACATTTAACTTGATAATGTGTATGTCCAGGTGAACCTCCTTGGAGTCCCAGTGCACCGCGTCGGCGGGTAAAGGATGCCATGGGTTTTCCAAGTCCACATTGGCAGGATAGTCCTAGCTCCCCAGAGTCCAAGTCTGTTCGATGAGGCCGGTGTCGCCGCCCACGCGACCTGGAGGGGTAGTAACACTGACCACACACCCGTACATCGGCCTCGTGTCAGTGTCAGCGTCAGCGGCGTCGCCCCTGATGCACATTACAGAGACGGGGTGGCGGCCTGCGCGGGCCTCGCCGGTGCCCACGATCAAGAGGAAGACACTGTCGTCCTCCTCTGAGACTAGCAGGCAGCGGTGATCCTCCAGCGACTCCGGCATGGTGAACGGGTAGCACGTCTCTTACATGATGTTCTCCGCCAAGGGCCAGCAGTGACCGCTGCACGCATCCGTGAGGTGATGCACCATGTCCGCCGGCGAGCCACAAAACGGCATGGGGCACTCATAGCAGTGGACGAAGGGCTCCTTGGAGGCATCGACCAGGCCGTCCATGAAACGGGAGTGGCTGTAGGGGACATTGCGCCAGTTGAATATATGAGCAAGTTTGAGGGAGTCCTGGATTAGGGGGTGTTGGGATAGCCGGACTATACCTTCAGCCGGACTCCTGGACTATGAAGATACAAGATTGAAGACTCTGTCCCGTGTCCGGAAGGGACTTTCCTTGGCGTGGAAGGTAAGCTTGGCGATACGGATATGAAGATCTCCTACCATTGTAACCAACTTTGTGTAACCCTAACCCTCTCCGGTGTCTATATAAACCGGAGGGTTTTAGTCCGTAGGACAACATACACATCAACAATCATACCATAGGCTAGCTTCTAGGGTTTAGCCTCCTCGATCTCGTGGTAGATCTACTCTTGTACTACCCATATCATCAATATTAATCAAGCAGGACGTAGGGTTTTACCTCCATCGAGAGGGCCCGAACCTGGGTAAAACTTCGTGTCCCTTACCTCCTGTTACCATCCGGCCTAGACGCACAGTTCGGGACCCCCTACCCGAGATCCGCCGGTTTTGACGCCGACATTGGTGCTTTCATTGAGAGTTCCTCTGTGTCATCGCCGCCAGGCTCGATGGCTCCTACGATCATCGATGGCGATGCAGTCCAGGGTGAGACCTTCCTCCCCAGACAGATCTTCGTCTTCGGCGTCTTCGCACTGCGGGCCAATTCGCTTGGCCATCTGGAGCAGATCGAAAGCTACGCCCCAGGCCATCAGGTCAGATTTGGAAGTTTAAACTACATGGCTGACATCCGCGGGGACTTGATCTTCGACGGATTCGAGCCACTGCCGAGCGCGCCGCACTGTCACGACGAGCATGATCTAGCTCTGCCGCCGAATAGTGCCCTGGAGGCTGCACCCGCATCGGCTCTGACCCTTAATTCAGAGCCAATTACGCCGATCGAGGATGGGCGGTTGGACGCCACCTTGGGGGCTGCGATCCCAACGGCGATTGAGCCGAACACCAGCTCCGTACTTTGTGAGACTCGTGACTCCAAGGAGCCGGACTCCTCTCCGGACTCCTAAACCTCCGCGCCCCTGCCGATCGAATCCAATTGGGCGCCGATTATGGAGTTTACTCCTGCGGACATCTTTCAGCACTCGCCTTTTGGCAACATTCTGAAGACACTGAAGTCTCTTTCTTTATCAGGAGAGCCCTGGCCGGACTACGGTCAGCAAGGTTGGAATTCGGATGATGAAGAAATTCAAAGCCCACCCCCACCCACTTTGTAGCCACCGTCGATGATTTAACCGACATGCTCGACTTCGACTCCGAAGACATCGACGGTATGGACGGTGATGAAGGAGACTATGAAGAACCAGCGCCTATTGGGCCCTGGAACGCCACCTCGTCATATGACGTATACATGGTGGACGCACCAAAAGATGACGACGAGGAGCGGAGGGACGCACCGAAAGCTTGTTCCCTCGAAGAGCAGTCAAAGCGGCGACGCAAGCGCTGCCCCAAATCCCGTCTCGACAGAAATAGCGATCATACAGACCCATCGCTAGAGCAGGGTGAACCGCTGCCGGACAATGGCAATCCGGATAATCAAGCCGAACAAACAAATCCTATCAAGGCTAATGCTCCGGACGACATAACGCCGGACAGGCACCCGGAGCAGCAGACTGCCCGTAAAAGGCTTGTTGCCACCGTGAGGAGTCTGAAAAAGCAGAAGCAAAGGTTCAAAGCTGCGCAAGCACCCTCCAAATCAGATGGAGTAAAATACTCAACACTGCAGCAAGGTACGGCGACAGTCGCCCCTCCAAGAGCTACCCAAAGCGGAAGTTGCTACCCGAATTTGATGAGGAGGCCTCAGAACCCCCACAAACAAATATCAAAGCAGCCACCCGGTCGGATAGACGACCCCTCCACCAACACAGATCGGCATACAATGCTGCTCACAATATAATACGCGACCCATGCGAGGGCTCGCACCCAAAGGACGGCGCAATAAGATCCATCTATGGACCACGCAAGCGCGCCCCAGCATACAATGAAACACAACAAGCATCCGAACAACGCGGTACACCCAACTACAGGGGTGCCGCACACCCCCTATTTTTCACCGACAAGGTGCTGGACCACAAATTTCCAGAAGGATTCAACCCCGTAAACATAGAGGCATACGTCGGAACAACAGACCCTGGGGTCTGGATTGAGGACTACATCCTTCATATCCATATGGCTCGAGGAGATGATCTCCACGCCATCAAGTACCTACCCCTCAAGCTCAAAGGGCCAGCTCGTCACTGGCTCAAAGGCCTACCCGAAAGCTCCATTGGAAGTTGGGAAGAGCTCGAAGACGCCTTTCGGGCAAATTTTCAAGGGACTTATGTCCGACCTCCGAATGCGGACGATTTGAGTCATATAACTCAATAGCCCGGAGAGTCAGCCCGAAAGCTTTGGAACATGTTTCTTACTAAAAAGAACCAGATTGTCGACTGTCCGGACACCGAAGCCTTGGCAGCTTTCAAGTATAGCGTCTGTGACGAATGGCTCGCCAGACACCTCGGCCAAAATAAGCCGAGAACGATGGCCGCACTAACAAACCTCATGACCCGCTTTTGCGCGGGTGAGGACAGCTGGCTAGCCAGATGCAACACCAGCGACCCCAGCACATCTGAAGTTAGAGATGGAAACGGGAAATCATGGCGCAACAGCAATAACAAACACCAGAATAAAGAAGACAACATGAAGGGCATGACAGTAAATGCTGGATTCAAAAGCTCTCGGCCAGGTCAAAAGCCGCCCCCTAAAGGCACCAGGGATGAATTGTCCAGCCTCAACAAAATTCTGGACCAAGTATGTCAGATTCATAGTACCCATGGCAAACCTGCTAATCATATCCATAGAGAATGTTGGGTCTTCAAGCAGTCCGGCAAGCTCAACGCCATACACAAGGGGGAGGATACACCAAGTGAAGATGAGGACGAGCCCCCCAAGCAAGACACGGGGGAGCAAAAGAAATTTCCACTAGATGTCAACACGGTAAACGTGTTACACGTAATCAAGGGAAAAAAACAATGCGGCACTCCCAGGAAAATATACCCAAGTGCATGTCACCATGAAGTCCTGCCACTGGTCATCTCAACCGATCACTTTCGACCACCGCGATTACTCAGCAAGTATCCGACACGCATGATGGGCTGCCCTGGTATTAGACCCAGTAATTGGCGGATATCACTTCACAAGAGTCTTGATGGACGGCGGCAGTAGCCTAAACCTAATATATCAGGATACAATCCGCGGGATGGGGTTAGACCCAACACAAATTTGCCATAGCAATACTACCTTTAAAGGAGTAACGCCAGGCCCAGGGGCTCCTTGTACAGGCTCCCTCCTACTACAAGTTATATTCGGCTCCCCCGACAACTTCCGTCGCGAGCATTTAACTTTCCACATCGCTCCGTTTCAAAGTGGCTATCAAGCACTGCTCGGACGCGAAGCTTTCGCTCGCTTTAATGCAATACCGCACTACGCCTCCCTCACACTCAAGATGCCCGATCCACGTGGCATCATTACAGTGCACGGAAATATCAAGCGATCTCTGCGCGCCGAAGAGAGTGAGGCTGCCTTGGCAGCCGCACACTAAAGGCGACCGGACAAGCGAAAGAATCCAATAGGTTGTCAAGACCTCAGATACAACTAATCAACTCCGGCGCTGCTATTTATACGGAATAAGTGGTCACACCCCCCATTTGTCAATACAAGGGGCTCAACGCGCGCACACAAGTGGCAACTTCTTATCATCTTGAAATATACATGGTTTCTTTAAAAACTATCTTTTTGCACGACAACTTTTTCACTTAACTTCCTCTCTTTTGCAGACGATCATCGTGCCACACCCATCCAGGATACGGCACAATGGAGACACAGGCGCAGACGTGCAGCATGGACCCGCTCCAAGGATTCTTTTTAGATTAAGACCCTGCGTAAACCTTTTTTACTGTCTCTTGTTGATACATATCCACCGTTGAGAAGGATGCTGGCGTCTTGGCATGTGGACACACCAGAACAATGCGCGTACCTGGACACAAGGGGCTTCTTATAAAGGCCACTATTTAGGCTCGATTTATACCACAAAGACCGAATACCTTATGGAGTGTTCGGCGTCGCGAGTTTGGCCCTATATGCATCAGCTCCGAATCATTGTCTTTGGTCAAATGTTGGGTTTGCCCGGCTCCTGTGTTTTGGTGCCTTACGTTCCACCTTGTCGGCTAAGGTAGCACCAGGAGAACTACTACGATTGTGCCCTGGTTCATCCGGACGAGCACCTCAGTAGAGAAAGCCGAAAATTGACTGTCATGATATAACGTGAGACTGGTCAACCACTCGATGACCTGTGGGAATGTTCGAATTCCTCCGCCTTAACGAAGGGCCATTTTCCGGCCAGGCATGTACGCACCCCGGAATCGGGAGAGTGCGGAGCCACCAGGGGCTATCTAGTAGCCCCACTGTCAAACTCCTATGGCTAGGTGAAAGTGCTAAAGCATTATAGTCCGGTTGCCTCGCTCGCTCCGCTATCACCTCCTTAATAGGACCAAGACGTTGGGTTAACTGTGCACGCGTGTTTTTGCGAGCACCTCCGCATTATATGCGTGGGGGGTTGAAGCGGACGACTGCAATCTTTCAGGTTATACGCATGTATACATAAACAGCCGCCCAGGAGGCATCATATTACTTTCAGGCAAAAGTATAAAAATAGCCTTATAAAAATTCATAAAAGCATTTCGCTTACAATGAGATTACATATGACTCAAACATAATATTTTTTGAGCACTGGGTCTCTATCAAACGGGCACCCTCAAGAACTTCTTCAAAGTAGTGCTCAGCAGCCTTTCGACCTATAGCCGAATCCCGCGCTGCAACATTGGTAGCATCCATCTCCGCCCAATATGCCTTAACACGGGCAAAGGCCATCCGTGCACCCTCTATGAACGCCGACCTCCTCATCGCATCAATCCGCGGCACCACATCAAGGACCTGCTGCACCAAGCCGATATAGCTGCTCGGTTTTGACCTTTCCGACCACAGCTGATCCACAACAGACCTCATGGAGAGTCCGGACAACCTATTTAGTTCGGCCCATTCGGCTAATTGGTCAGTCAATGAAAGTGGACGCTCGGGAGAACGGAATTGTCTCCAAAACAGCTGGTCTACTTCACGGTCCGTCTGACCCTGGAAGTACTTGGTCTCATCGGCAGCGCTCGTCGCCAAATCCATATACACATCCTCCGAACTCCACAGCCGATCCAGAGGGGCATACCGTGGATCTCCGAATTTCCTTCGCAACATAAAGGATTTCCCAGCTACAATATCCCCGGCTTCCCGCAGCTCCTCCTTCTTTGCCCTCATAGCAGAGCGGAGATCCTTTTTCGTTGCAGCAGCCTTCTCAAGGTCCGATGCCTTCGCTTAGTTTTCCTTTTCAAGAACCCGGCAATGGTCGGCGGCGGCTTTTAATTCTATAGCCATCTTGGCCATCTGGTCTCGGGTCTCTCCATGCGCGGCCTTCTCGGCTTGCAACTCTTCGGTCGCCTTCACAGCAGCCGCATTACCCAACCTCGCTTGTTCCTTGGCTCGGGCAAGTTCTGCCCGTAAGGCTTCAACAGTGGCAGCTCCATCTGCAGTCACAACATATTAAAGATACTGGCATCATGCTGCTCTTCCTATGTGACGTTTACCAGATAATGACACTTACCCTGCGCCTCATCAAGCCTTTTGTTAACAAGCTCGATGTCGGCGTCTGCCGCATCCAACTGCCGTTCTGAATGGGCAAACTCGCTAGTCCGGCTAGCCACCGGAGCTTCCATCACCTGCACATAGAGGCAGTATGGTTATTACCTGGGAATATGATCCTCTGTTCGTCGTCGTTTCCGACGACAACCAGAGTCTCAGGGGCTACTATCTACACAGGCCACACCTAGCATGTGCAGGACTATCATACATTCTTTTACGTACCTCAAAGCATGTCAGTAGACTCATAAAAGCGTCATGTAATCTACTTTCGACGGACGATATTCTCTCCATCACCGTGTTCATCAGCACACGGTGTTCATCTGAGATGGCCGCTCGCCCCACCAACTCCCTCAGAACATCCGATCGCACACCAGACGGCGCCGAACTCTTTTCTCTGCTCTCTCCGGGAGCCGTACACTGGGAGCTTCGGGGGTCAATGGGATTATCTTCTGGCCTCACTGGACTTGGAGAGGCCCTCCGCGATGACACTTCAGGGTCGCCCGCTTCTGGAGCGGAGGAATTCGGAGGAGGCATTTCGCTCTCCATCATCTCTGGAAGAAGATCCCCCGAAGATGAGCTCATTTGAGAGGGGCTAAGGCCCGAACTGCAAAAATATATGCGGTGGTTATTTTCTCAGAAGAAAAAGATGGCATATCTGTACTATTAAAAGTATTTCGGGTCACTTACAACTCGCTGGAGAATTGATCCCCCCGTGGACTTTGTGCGGCAATGGCGCCCCCCGAGGTAGGACCCTCTGTGGGAGACTTCTTCTCCCGTTTGGAAGCTTCGGCTTCTGAATCCCCGGGTGCAGCCCTTTTCCTCTTCTGGTCGTCTTCCTTCATGGAGACGCTCGCTCCCTCGGCTAGAATGGGCAGCATTGGGGGCCCGCGTCTGCTCGCATTATCCTCCAAAGTGTCTTCCTTCAAGGGCTCCGGGCAAGGTGCGGTCTGGAGCATCTTTTCCAATACCGGATTTTCCAAACGCTCAGGGAGGGGGCCGAACACCGAATCAACTTCGCCTTTCTTAGCTAGGCCTGGTCAAAAAGCGAACTTTCAGAAATAACTTCGTAACAAAGAGAGATAGTATGTTCGGCCGGAAGATGCCTTACCTGTTCGGCGGCACGGTTACTACTCAGGCCCATGTCCTCGGTGATTTTCGGACACTCCACTTGAGGTCCGAAGAATGACTTGTACATCTCCTCGTGCGTCAGACCGAGGAAATTTTGAATGGCACACGGTCCCTTGGGATTGAACTCCCACAGGCGAAGAGGCTGGCGTTTGCAAGGCTGGACTTGATGAACCAGCATAACCTGTATTACCGCAACCAAACTGAAATCTCCATTGAAGAGATCTCGAATGCGGCTTTGCAGTATAGGCACGTCCTTGGCCGGCCCCCAGCTCAGACCTCTGCTGATCCATGACATCACCTGTGGTGGGGGGCCCGAGCAGAAAACAGGGGGAGCCGCCCACTTGGAACTTCTAGGAGTTGTGACGTAGAACCACTCTTGTTGCCACAATTCGGACACCTCTGGGATGGAACCTTTGGGCCACGGAGCTCCCATCCTCTTGCATATTGAGGCACCTCCACACGCTGCATGTTGCCCCTCGATCATCTTCGGCTTCAATTCAAAGGTCTTGAGCCATAGGCCAAAGTGAGGGGTAACCCGAAGGAAGGCCTCGCACACGACAATAAATGTCGTGATATGAAGAAAGGAGTCCGGAGCTAGATAATGGAAGTCTAGCCCATAGTAAAACATCAAACCCCTTATGAAAGGATCCAGAGCAAGGCCTAGACCTCGGAGGAAGTGGGAGACGAACATGACGTTTTTGTTAGGTTCAGGGGTGGGGACGGCCTACCCTCGGGGAGGCAGCCTATGCAAAATCTCGGCGGTCAGATATTTGGCCTCCCTCAACTTTTTGATGTCTTCTTCCGTGACGGAGGAAGGCACCCATCGGCCTTGAAGGCCAGATCCGGACATGACTGAAGGTTCGAGGCGCCTGACCTGAACTTCGGGCGTTTGAGCTTGAGGTGGGGGAAGGATTCGATTGAGCACGGGAGGGAAAAATAAAGGCCTTGTCCCCTTTATAAAGAGGGTGAATATCAAGCGGCGTCTCCGTGTCCGTTTGGACTTGCCTATAATCTAGGAGTCCTAGAAGCGGTTGGGTTACCCACGCCCGTATTGATGAGAATCCCGGGATAAGGGGACACGATCTCTGCTTTAACAAGTCGTGCCAAGGAAACCGCCTCGCATGACGCACTGAGGTGGGATAATGAAGCAACTTGGATAAAGGCTTGGCCGTGGTGTGACAAACTATGGAATCCGTCAGCAGATTAGATTGGTGTAAATATTATTCTCTCTATGGCAATATGTGGAAACTTATTTTGCAGAGCCGGACACTATCTTCGTGTTCAAAATCTTCTATGAAGTACTTGGAGGAGGAACCCGCCTTGCAATGCCGAAGACAATCTGTGTGCCGGACTCGTCGTCATTGAAGCCTAGTTCAGGGGCTACTAAGGGAGTCCTGGATTAGGGGGTGTTCGGATAGCCGGACTATACCTTCAGCCGGACTCCTGGACTATGAAGATACAAGATTGAAGACTCCATCCCGTGTCCGGAAGGGACTTTCCTTGGCGTGGAAGGCAAGCTTGGCGATATGGATATGAAGATGTCCTACCATTGTAACCGACTTTGTGTAACCCTAACCCTCTTTGGTGTCTATATAAACCGGAGGGTTTTAGTCCGTAGGACAACATACACATCAACAATCATACCATAGGCTAGCTTCTAGGGTTTAGCCTCCTCGATCTCGTGGTAGATCTACTCTTGTACTACCCATATTATTAATATTAATCAAGCAGGACGTAGGGTTTTACCTCCATCGAGAGGGCCCGAGCCTGGGTAAAACTTCGTGTCCCTTACCTCCTGTTACCATCCGGCGTAGACGCACAGTTCGGGACCCCCTACCCGAGATCCGCCGGTTTTGACACCGACAAAGTTACTACGAGATTTAATCTGAATAAGCACAAAATAAATCATGAATTCCACCACGATTTCAAACAGGAAGGACAGAAACACATACGGTGCAACGGGAGCAGCACCGTTGGCGTTGAGGTTGTCGCCCATGTCCAAACACCACGTAGACACGGTCTTTGAGCATGGTTCGTAGTCGTTCCACGCTCGGGCATTGAAGTTTGTAACTATTTTAGATTAGAATATACTACTCCTCCGGTGCTAGTAGTAGAGTAGAGTCCTACTCTACTACTCTACTGAAGCAAGTTAGGGCATAGCACTGTAGGGAGTACCAGTAATGTGATCACTCAAGCAAGTTGTCTGGCATCGACATGACCCTACGCTGCTGGTATGTGTCTCGTAAGTCAAGCGGCGTGCTGTAGTCATCATCACCTGTCCACTTCCCACAGCACATATTCGCTTCTCCATCTTTGTCCGCACATAATCTCGTCCAATCTTACATCCCCGCTAAGGCGCCTCCCCCCTCGTCCGAAACCCAAGCACTAACAATGGCAGAACCGAGAAGTGTCCGCCGAAAGAGTGGCTGGAATTCGCTCCCCACAAAGGTAATCAAGCTCATTGTTTCGCGTGTGGACAATCTTAGTACCATGCCGCTCGCCGCGTGCTCATTGGGGCTGTACCATTTACACAAAGCCCTCAGGCCGGAGCTTTTTAAGCCAGCTCCTTGCTTGCTGATGCCGCCTGATCTTCAGAAACGGTGTGTCACGCAGCATAGCAATCGTAGGGTGGCGAGCATCAACTCCTTTGACTATGATCCGATCCCCGTCAGCCTCAACTACATTAACGGTATGTACTGGATCGGCATGAACACGTCTTGGATGGTGCTCGTCGACGGTCGCGGCAGCTGGATGCTCATGGAGGTCTACACCCGGCAATTGATCCCCCTTCCTTTGATTAAAACTGCACTGCTTTGGCATCGCCGCCCAGAATACTCGGAATCTTACAATAGCCAACAAGATCACAAGTGCCCACAAGATCTGCGAATTATAAAGACTTGAGGCTAATTGCATTCTTCAACCGCGGTCTCGCCTATCCGACAGGTCACTGCGGCAAGTGGATAAATCTGCACGTCCATCGCAGGATCATACATCCTCCATGGTTCTTTGATGCCATTGAACACAAGGGCTTCATTTACGCCGTCGACTCCTTCTATGGCTGGACGTATTGCTGTCCTACTCCAGTCATTGCTACAAACGGCTGTTACAGCAGTATGTTACTTTCCTATGATATCATGATGGCTTGCTTATATTACTGTCAACATTTGCTGAAAAAATATTCATGCTCATAACATGTTGTTCTTAAGATTGACTAAATCAAGAGCCCTTTTTTATTTGACTCCAACTTGATATGATGTTGTAGGCCGCCTGGTGTCCCTACCCTTCCTAATCCCAGAACCTTTCAAAGAAAAGCGGCATGGCAGCTGCAGGTGGTTCCTGGCTCGATCAGACGAAGGCAAAAGATTGATGATCGTTTGCACGTCAGACGTGTTGTTTCGCGGAATACAATCACAGTCACTGCAAGGTCTTTGAGAAGGATCCCAGCTTCTCTGGGCCTTCAGGAATTTTTGACTGGAGGCTGGTAAGTAGCCTTGGTACACGCTCTCTGGTTGTCGGACTGAATTATCCAATTAACCAGGAGATAACCGATGGCAAGGATCATGATGGCAGCGCGGTTTCGTTCATCAGGCAAAGCTGTGTGTAGACAGTGTACCATGCGTCTCTGCATGCACCATACCCTGATATGTGCCGCCACGCTCTATAGCCCAAAGTAGGAGAGAGGGTCACAAGTATCAGACTTCGACCTGCTGGCTGGAGTTTCCCCCGTCAGGCACCCATCTGGTTCAAACTATCAGCCAATCTCAACAGCTTAATAAATAGTAACGTCTAACTGAGCCAGTTAGTTAGATACGTACACTTGGTGTAGTAGGATCTTTATTTAGTTTGATGCATACACTTGTTCTTTTTTGGTAGCCCTTTTGTAATGATGGCTAATGTTTGGTTTGGAAGAGAGAGTTGCGTCTTCACTCTTCTGGCCTGCATACTGCTTCTGTTGCATCCCCAGCCCTGGTTGCTGCTGCTGCTGTTTTCAATGTGCAATCAGTAGTATATTTTGTCTGTTGGTTGAATAAATGTGTCGTTAGAACGACAAACACAATGTTTTGGAAGTCGTTGGACAGTTTGATCCTTTAGTGCCCCGTACCGTACGTAGCGCATACTATTTTTCGTATGGAACACATTTCCACTTGTTGATAACATGCAACCCATTGATGAAGGCCCAATAGAGAAGCCCATAATTAACTGGAAGGGAGGCTCTCACATGAATCCGGCCCAGGTACATGCTCATGGTCCCCTAAACATAAATAAGTAAATAAATAAATAAATAAAGCGAAATGCTCATGCACTAGTTCTTTGGGAAAATAGGTAGCCCAATATTTCTTTTTGAAGAATACCCACGCTAGGCCTATTTGTTTTCTCCGAATTACTGGGCTGCAAATCTTTCAAGACGAGGAGGGATGCATTCCGGCCTGGCTTAAGAGTATGGTCAATGTTTGTTAAAAGTAATATCAAAAGGGATTGAAAATTCCAAAAAAATTATAGGAAATGGGATATAAGTTTCTTTTTTTTGTTTTTGTTCTTCACTGATATCTTATACATATTTCATTGGATTTAACATGACATAGTACTAATTTATTTTTAAATTTGTTTTAGTATGGCTATTAATTTTTGGATTAAGAATATTTCGTTCCCCAGCAAAAAATTGTGAATTTTCAAAATTTCCCACATATTTAGTTAATTTTTTGACCCTGGTACTGACCAGAAAATGGCCAGCAATTCTAAAAATGGAAAACGGGCTGCAATAAATTCCATATGAATTAGAAAATGAGTAAAAATTATCAAAATAATAGCAAATGGGCTGTACACGCCACAGATTTCGAGGCTGACTTGTTTACGCAAGGCTTTGTCAGTGAACACACGATTCTAGCAGCAGTGACTGTTGGATGTCCATCCAACGGCCGACGTGATTCTTCAATCTCTGATCTTCCTGCTCCAGCCACCTAAACTAGCATCGGCGGGACTGCCTGCTCCCTTCTCTTCTGGCCCACTGTGATGCCGCGCAGGCTTCCCCGGCCCACCCTACTCCCTCCGCTAGCCTGGCCGCACGCAATCAACTGCCTCCTTATTACACGAAAAAAATGATTCCTCCCACTGACATCTGGGGCGCACCGGTTGGGAGGCTGACCTATGGGCCTACTAAGTTGACGCGTACGCATGGCTTGTCAACTTAGTCAACAAACGATTTTAGTAGCAGTAACCGTTGGATTTGAATCGAACGATCTTGTTGCTTCTTCAATCGCTGCTCTTCTCGCACCAGCCGCCCAAACCAGCGCCGGGGAGACCGCCTGCTCCTGCCTCCAGTGGCCGGCTGTGCTGTTGTTGAGGCCTCATCGCCCCTACTACTCCCACCGCTAGCCAGGCTCTGCGGCGACGGCAGCCTCACACCGCAGCCGAACTAGTGAACCCTCGTACTCCTCTCCGCGTGGGCATCCCCTGCCGCATCTTCCCCGGCTCCGCATCGTCCCCTTCCTAGGCCTTGCCGTCGTCCACTGCCTTGGTGCTCTCGGTGCGGTATGGTCAACGTGGTCAAAGACATTCCATCGGAAGAGTACTATACATGGAGAGGCTGACAGCTGGGTCCACGACCACAGCCCAATTTTTTTGTGATTTGCCAAGTAAGTCGCTTTGTCAGGCCTGTTGGGCTGCAAATCTTTCAAGACAAGGAGAGCTTTCATTCATCTGGCCAAGAAAATGGCCCATCAATAACGAGAAATGGGCTGTACATTTTTAAAACACATCAAACCAGCAATTAGTTTCAAATATCTTTTTTTTCATTTCGAGATTTTAAATTACATTAATTTTTATGTGTGGAGAATTTGTTGGATTTTGTATTGATATACATTTATTTTAAAAATCAGTTTGAATGTGAGTCGAAATCTCGGGATTAAAAACAGTTCAGACCGCACCGAAATATGCAAAATTTCGTATAATTTTTTAACCGTGGCCACAATATGGGCTGTAATGCTAGCAAAAAGAATATGGGCTCCAAAAAACCCTTAATAATTAGCAAATGGGCTGTAAATTATTAGAAATAATGACAGATGGGTTGTATGCTGTTTTCCACAGATTTGAGGCTTTCCTAAAAAAAGGTTGACGCACAAGCAGTGACTGTTGGATGGCCATCCAACGGACGTCGTGCTTCTTCAATCTCTGCTCTTCCTGCTCCAGCCGCTCAAACAAGCGCCGGCGGGACTGCCTGTTCCCTCCTCCCCGTGGGCAGCTCTGCTGCCGCGCAGACCTCACCACCCCATCGTACTCCCATCGCTGGCCTAGCCATCCCTCTACTCACCCACACCTACTGTTATTCTTTGGCGACGGCAAACGAACCAGTAAACCCTCGTACAGTCTTACTCCCCTCCCCGTGGGAAACAACTAACGAGTCTTCCCTGCCTCCATGTCGTTCCCTTCCTAGGCCTCACCGTCGTCCACCGCCCTGGTGCTCTCGGCGCGGCTTGGTCAACATGGTCAATGACCGACATGCATCTGAAGTGGACTGTACGTGGAGAGGCCGACAGCTGGGTCCACGGCCGCACGCAAGGAAATGCCTCCTTATTACGTGCAAAATGATGATTCCTCCACCTGACATCAGGGACCCACTGAGGGAGTCCTGGATTAGGGGGTCTCCGGGCAGCCGGACTATCTCCATTAGCCAGACTGTTAGACTATGAAGATACAAGATGGAAGACTTCGTCTCGTGTTCGGGTGGGACTCTACTTGGCGTGGAAGGCAAGCTAGGCAATACGGATATGGATATCTCCTCCTTTGTAACCGACCTTGTGTAACCCTAACCCTCTCCGGTGTCTATATAAACCGAAGGGTTTTAGTCCGTAGGACAAGAACCATGACATACAATCATACCATAGGCTAGCTTCTAGGGTTTAGCCTCTCCGATCTCGTGGTAGATCCACTCTTGTACTACCCATATCATCAATATTAATCAAGCAGGATGTAGGGTTTTACCTCCATCAAGAGGGCCCGAACCTGGGTAAAACATTGTGTCCCCTGCCTCCTGTTACCATCCAGCCTACACGCACAGTTCAGGACCCCCTACCCGAGATCCGCCGGTTTTAACACCGACATTGGTGCTTTCATTGAGAGTTCCTCTGTGTCATCACCTTTAGGCCCGATGGCTCCTCCGATCATCAACAACGATGCGGTCCAGGGTGAGACCTTTCTCCCCGGACAGATCTTCGTGTTCGGAGGCTTTGCACCGCGGGCTAATTCGCTTGGCCATCTGGAGCAGATTGAAAGCTACGCCCCTGGCCAGCAGGTCAGATTTGGAAGTTTGAACTACACGACCGACATCCGTGGAGACTTGATCTTCGACGGATTCGAGCCATAGCCGGGCGTGCTGCATTGTCACGATGGGTATGACCTAGCTCTACCACCGAACAGTACCCCAAAGGTCGCGCCCGCATCAGCTCCGACCCTTAGCTCGGAGCCAACTGCGCCAATCGAGGACGGGTGGCTAGACACCGCCTCAGGGGCTGCAGTCTCAACGGCGATTGAGCAGAACACCAGCCTAATCCTCTGTGAAGCCCGTGACTCCAAGGTGCCGAACTCTTTCCCAGACTCCGAACTGTCCGCGCCCCTGCCAATCGAATCCGATTGGGCGCCGATCATGGAATTCACCGCCGCGGATATGTTTCAGCACTCGCCCTTCGGCGACATTCTGAATTCACTAAGGTCTCTCTCTTTGTCAGGAGAGCCCTGGTCGGACTATGGCCAACAGGATTGGGATGCGGACGACGAAGAAATTTGACGCCCACCCACCACCCACTTCGTAGCCACTGTCAATGATTTAACCGACATGCTCGACTTCGACTCTGAAGACATCGACGGTATGGACGATGATGTAGGAGACGAACATGAACCGGCACCTATAGGGCACTGGAAAGCCACCTCGTCATATGACATATACATGGTGGATACACCCAAAGAAGGCAATGGGATGAGATAGCGGAGGATGACCCCTCCAAGAAGCAACCCAAGCGTCGACGTCAGTGGCGCCGCTCTAAGTCCCGCCAAAGCAAAAGTGGTGATACCGGCACAGGAGATAATAACACTCTGGATAGTGCCGAAGACAACAACAATCCCCTCCAGCAAGATTTAGAGCAGGAGGATGGAGAAGCCAGCCCTCCTGAGAGAGCGGCAGACGGAGAGGAGGAAGATGACAATTACATGCCCCACTCCCAAGATGAGGCAAGCCTCGGCGACGATGAATTCACCGTACCAGAGGATCCCATCGAACAAGAGCGCTTCAAGCGCTGGCTTATGGCCACGGCAAATAGCCTGAAGAAAAAATAGCAAAAGCTTCAAGCTGGTCAAGATCTGCTAGCTGATAGATGGACTGAAGTCCTCGCGGCCGAGGAATATAAACTGGAGCGCCCCTCCAAGAATTACCCAAAGTGCAGGTTACTACCCCGACTGGAGGAAAAAGCGTATGATACGGCTGATCGGCCACCTCGTGGCCGCGATAGAGAGGCATTCCAGCCAAAATCTCAGCCTCCACCCCGATGCCATTCACATAAAAAGGCCTGGGGAGATACGCCAGACCTGCCAGACATATTGGAGGACAAAGCAAAGCATGCAAGATTGATCTACGGATCACGAAGGCGCACCACTCTACGAGACAATAAACGTCATGCTGGATATAGTAAAAGCAAATCCGGCCGGGCCGAACACAGCGGGCAAGACCCATTCGAGCTGCGTCGCGATATAGCCCAATACAGAGGCGCCGCACACCCCTTATGCTTCACAGACGAAGTAATGGATCATCAATTCCCAGAAGGTTTCAAACCCGTAAATATTGAATCATACGACGGCACAACAGATCCCGCAGTATGGATCAAGGATTTCCTCCTCCACATCCACATGGCCCGCAGTGATGACTTACACGCCATCAAATACCTCCCACTAAAGCTCAAAGGACCAGCGCGGCATTGGCTTAACAGCTTGCCAGCAGACTCCATTAGCTGTTGGGAAGATCTGGAAGCTGCATTCCTCGAAAACTTTCAGGGCACTTATGTGCGACCACCAGATGCCGATGACTTGAGCCACATAATTCAGCAGCCAGAAGAGTTGGCCAGGCAATTCTGGACTCAGTTCCTTACAAAGAAAAATCAAATCGTCGACTGTCCGGATGCAGAGGCCTTAGCAGCTTTCAAACACAATGTCCGAGACGAGTGGCTAGCCCGGCACCTTGGTCAGGAAAAGCCAAAATCTATGGCAGCTCTCACGACGCTCATGACCCGCTTGGAGAAGACAGCTGGCTGGCTCACAGTAATAACATATCAAAGAACCATGGTACCTCGGATACCAAGGACGGCAATAGCAGGTCACTTCGCAACAAACATAAGCGCCGCATTAACAGTGAAAATACCGAGGATACGGCAGTCAATGCCGGATTGAAAGGCTCTAAACCCGGTCAGCGGAAAAATCCATTCAAACAAAGTACGCCGGGTCCGTCCAGCTTGGACCGTATACTCGATCGCTCGTGTCAAATACATGGCACCCCAGACAAGCCAGCCAATCACACCAACATGGATTGTTGGGTGTTCAAGCAGGCCGACAAGTTGCTTGCTGAAAGCAAGGACAAGGGGCCGCATAGCGATGACGAGGAGGAGCCCCGGTAGCCACACACCAGAGGATAGAAGAGGTCTCCCCCGCAAGTGCGGACGGTGAACATGATATACGCAACCCACATCCCCAAGAGGGAGCGGAAGCGTGCACTCAGGGACGTATATGCGTTGGAGCCAGTCGCCCAAAGTTCAACCCTTGGTCCTCCTGTCCGATCACCTTCGATCGCAGGGACCACCCCACTAGTATCTGTCATGGCGGATTCGCCGCACTGGTCCTAGACCCAATCATTGACGGATTTCACCTCATTCGAGTCCTTATGGATGGCGGTAGTAGCCTGAACCTGCTTTATCAGGACACAATGTGCAAGATGGGTATAGAACCCCCAAGGATCAAACCCACAAAAACGACCTTTAAAGGCGTCATTCCAGGTGTAGAGGCCCATTGCACAGGCTCAATTACACTGGAAGTGGTCTTCGGATCCCCGGATAACTTCCGAAGCGAAGAGTTAATCTTTGACATAGTCCCGTTCCACAGTGGTTATCATGCGCTTCTCGGGCGAACCGCATTTGCTAGATTCAATGCGGTGCCACATTATGCATACCTCAAGCTCAAGATGCCAGGACCTTGTGGAGTTATCATAGTCAATGGAAACACAGATCGCTCTCTCCGAACAGAGGAGCACACCGCGGCCCTCGCAGCAGAAGCGCAAAGCAGCCTCTCAAGGCAATCAGCCAGTTCGGCGCTTCAAAGCCCAAACACCTTCAAGCGCGCTCGGAGCAATTGGCAAATGGACCGCCTGGCACGATTTGAGCTCGCGTAGCAATACAACACCCACCCAAATCCCAGCCCAACGGAAAAACTCGTGCCACGCGTACATAATTACGCAATAAAAATACCATGGGCACAGGTGGGGAGGGGGACAAAACTGCCGCACGCCCCAAGACGCGGCTTAAACCGCAATAGGGGCTTCCCGTTTTGTAATTTTTCTCTTTTTTTCAGGACCTTAATCTCTAGAAACACTGTCCGGCAGTACTATTGCCGAACACATGATGCAGCAACCAAGGAGGCAACCAGCTACGTCATACCACGGAATTCCCAGGTGGATTAGAGTAACGAGCGAAATATTTGATTTCATATCATTCCTCAGCTTGCCCTTGGAAGGGACATAGTCCTACTCTTTGCTTATCGCACTACCTGTATCACTCTGCTTTAACACGATCTTTTGACTAAACAATGCATGACATTATGACTATTATTGCATTCCTATTATATATATATATATATATATATCCATGTGTTCATTAATGACGCCTTGCAACCGTACACTTTGGTACGACCAACACACCAGGAGCTTACGTACCCCACAATACGGTGTGAAAAGTCCGAACACTTTCACAAGTGCGGCACCCGAACTTATAGCATTATATGCATCAGCTCCGAATCATGTCTTTGGTCAAATGTTGGGTTTGCCCAGCTCCTATGTTTTGGTACCTTACGTTCTGCTCCATCGGCTAAGGTAGCGCTAGGAGAACTACTGCGATTGTGCCCCGGTTGTGCCGGGCTTAGCACCTCAGTAGAGAAAGCTAAAACTGACTGTCATGATAAGGCGAGAGACTGGTCGCTGTTCGGTGAGGTTTTCGAGTCCCTAAAGACTTATGCCGCTTAGGGCGAGGGGCCGGCCCTGTCCGTCTTAAAGGCGTGTATCGCGCCCCGAATTCGGCCTTCCGAATACGAGGGGCTTCGCCGAAATTTAAAATTATAGAATTCTATGGCTAAGTGAGAGTGATAAAGCATTATTAGTCCGGTTGCCTTGTTTGTTGTGATGAGCACCTCCCTCGAAGGACCAAAATATGGGAACAAGAGTGATCTGGTTTATCCCGAACACCCCAGCACTCGTGGCATGGTGGCAGAAGCCGAGGACTAGCCATCTCTCAGATTGATAAACGGCCAAACAGAAGGTAATATTTTAAATTCAAACAAGCGTTGCATAGCGCATATGAAACAAGTTTTCATAAATACAGGATAAAACGAGCAAGTCTCACTCAAATATTACATCTTTTGAACACTCGTCCGCTATGAGACGGGCACCCGGCAGAACACCCTCGTAGTACATCTCGGGGTGGCGGTGCTCCTTGCCCTCCGGCGGCCCCTCCTTGATCAGCTTCACGGCGTCTAGCTTGACCCACTGCAATTTCACACGGTGAAAGCCCGGCGTGCACCCTCAATGCAGACAGATCGCTTGACGACCTCTAGCTGCGGACAGGCATCCACAAGCCGCCTCACCAGGCTGAAGAAGCTGTTCGGAAGGGTGTTGCCAGGCCACAACCGGACTATAAAGCCCTTCATGGCCTGATCGGCCGCCTTATGTAGCTCGACCATCTGCTTCAGTTGGTCGCTCATTGGCACCGGATGTTCGGCCTCAGCATACTGAGACCAGAACAGCTTCTCTGTTGAGCTTCCATCCTCGGCATGGTAAATTTGTGCGGCATCGGACACGCTGCGGGGCAAATCTGCGAATGCTCCTGGAGAGCTCTGGATTCGGGTAAGTAATCGGTAATTTACTTTTACATGCTTGCTTTGCATATAGAAAGCCTTACCCGTCGCTATCTTCTTCATTGCATCGATCTCCTGGAGGGCCCTTTGGGCTTCAGCCTTGGCACTTTTTGCGCTCTCGAGGGCCGCGGCAAGCTCAGACTCCCGCGTCTTTGAGTCAAGCTCCAATGCCTCGTGCTTCGCCACGAGAGCCTGGAGCTCTTGCTGCACCTCGCCCACCCGAGCCTCGTGCTTCTCTCGCTCGGTGCGCTCCTTGGCCGCGTTATCTTCGGCCTTGGTTAGCGCTTGCTTCAGGGTCGCCACCTCGGTCGTGGCCCCTGGCGAATATACGATGATCCTGTCATTTTGCAATCGCTTCTTCTTTTATAGATACATATCTATAGACAGGGTATTACTTACCCTTGTTCTCCTCGAGCTGCCTCTTGACAAGGCCGAGCTCTTTCCTGGACCCCTCGAGGTCCTGCTTCAGTACGGCGACCTCCGCAGTTAATGCGGCGGACGCCAGCAGTGAAGCCTGCATATGCATATTGACATACTTATATTAGACTCCTGCGATATTATTTGATCCTCTGTTCGGCTTTTCTTTGTGAACACCGAACAAAGCATCAGGGGCTACTGTCTATGCGGTTTTCTACTACATTTTAAAACACTTACCTCAAAGCCTGTTAGAAGGCTGGCACAGGCTTCAGTCAATCCGCTCTTGGCGGACTGAACCTTCTGGATCACCGCACTCATGATAGTGCGGTGCTCCTCGTCGATAGAAGCACTGCGAAGTGCTTCCAGCAGATTGTCCGGCGCCTCAGGATGGACAGAGGTCACCGGCACAGGCGTCTTGCCCCTCTTCGAAGGAGGCCGCCTGCCCGAGCCCGGACCCACTGGAGGTTCCGGCGCGGTGTTCGGCTGAGGGCCGAACTCGGAGCTCTCAGGGGCCCCGTCCCCTCGGCTCCCGGAGTCCGGAAGGTCGCCTTGAGGCGCCTCCAGGACCGTCTCCCCTTGACCCGGTGCCTCTTGAGACATCACCTTGGCGTCGTCGTCCAGATGAGGGGAGGTGGCGGTCGGGGCTGGACTGCTATCCATGTCCGACGAGCCCAGGGAGCCGTCCGATGATACATCGATACTGGCTCGTGGCGGCCTACATAATTATGTTCGGCGTTAGGGAAAGCAGTGCGGCATAGGAATGCTATGAGTTACTCTGGTATCCGAATACTTACGATCTCCCCGGGGGCTTGGCCTTGGGCAACCACTCGTCTTCGCCTTCGTCGGCGGCGGTGGAACTGTCCGGAAGGAGAGTCCTTCCCTTCTTGGACCCTTCGCCCCCCCCAGTTGGGGCGGCCTTCCTTTTCTTATCTCCCCCAACTGGAGGGGGAGCATCTTCTTCTTCTTCCTTGTCTTCGGGGGAGGAGTGCACCGCAGAGTCATCGGACGGAGAGTCCGACGACGCCTGGCGTCGGGAACTCTTTCGGGTTCCCTTGGCCTTCTTGGTCTTCTCCGGCACCGTATAAGGGCCGGAGTCAGCATCTTCGCCAGAAGAGCGTCTGCTGGGCCTCCGGGCAAAGGAGCCGGGCAGTCGATCTGTCCGGCCGTCTCCTGCCAGTCCTGTCAAAGGTATGGGAGTTTAGATCCTGCATGGAGTCAATCTATAAGAAATAAGTATCCTGTGAAAGGTAAAGCAGCTTACCGCACTGGCTTGGCGCTGAATCCGCGATCCTCGGTAATGGGAGGGGGGACCTCGGCGCTTTTGAACAGCACCCTCCAGGCATCTTCATGAGTTGTGTTGAAGAGCCTGTCAGAGTTCGGTGTTGTGCCGGGTCGAACTCCCACAAGTTGAACTCCCGTTGTTGGCACGGGAGGATCCGGCGGTGGAGCATGACCTGGACCATGTTGACAAGTTTGAGCTTCTTGTTCACCATGTTTTGAATACATGTTTGGAGTCCTGTCAGCTCTCCCGAACTACCCCAGGACAGGCCCTTCTCTTTCCAGGAGGTGAGCCGCGTGGGGATGCCAGATCGGAACTCGGGGGCCGCTGCCCATGCAGGGTCGCGTGGCTCGGTGATGTAGAACCACCCCGATTGCCACCCCTTTATGGTTTCCACAAAGGAGCCCTCGAGCCATGTTACGTTGGGCATCTTGCCCACCATGACGCCTCCGCACTCCGTCTGGCGGCCGCCCACAACCTTCGGCTTGACATTGAAGGTCTTCAACCATAAGCCGAAGTGGGGCTTGATGTGGAGGAAGGCCTCGCACACAACGATAAACGCCGAGATGTTGGGGATGAAGTTCGGGGCCAGATCGTGGAAATCCAGGCCGTAATAGAACATGAGCACCCGGACGAATGGGTGGAGAGGGAATCCCAGTCCGCGGAGGAAATGGGTGAGGAACACTACCCTCTCATGGGGCCTAGGGGTGGGGATGAGCTGCCCCTAATCTGGGAGCCGGTGCGCGATGTCGTCGGGCAGGTATCCGTCTCTCCTTAGCTTCTTGATGTCTCCATCCATGACGGAGGAGACCATCCACCTGCCTCCCGCTCCGGACATGGTTGGAGAAGGTTGAGGTGGGAAGTGCGGACTTGGGCGCTAGAGCTCGAGTGTGCGAAAACGGATGAGCGAAGGAGGAAGAAGACGTGGATAGAAAGGTGAATCCTTATCCCTTTATATGGGCGGACGAAACTAAGCGTCCCCACTAGCCTGGTAAAACTCACTTATCCCCCAAGCGCCGTAATCGATGGCGCGGTTGGGTTACCCACGCCCGTATTGACGAGAATCCCGTAATAAGGGGACACGATCTCTACTTTGACAAGACGTGTCGAAAAATTGCCTCGCGTTATCTGCGGGGCTAGTTAAAGGAAACGGTTCGAATAATCACCGGGCCATGACATAACGTCATGCTATCAAAACAAGTCAGCAAATTAGATTTGCAAAAATATTATTCTCTCTACGGTGGTATGTGGAACTTATTTTGCAGGGTCGGACACTATCCTCGTATTCAAATTCTTCTGTGATGTATTCGGAGAAGGAACCCGCCTTGCAATGCCGAAGACAATACTGCGTGCCGGACTCATCATCATTGAAGCCTGGTTCAGGGGCTACTGAGGGAGTCCTGGATTAGGGGGTCTCCGGGCAGCCGGACTACCTCCATTGGCCGGACTGTTAGACTATGAAGATACAAGATTCAAGACTTCATCTTTTGTCTGGGTGGGACTCTACTTGGCGTGGAAGGCAAGCTAGGCAATACGGATATGGATATCTCCTCCTTTGTAACCGACCTTGTGTAACCCTAACCCTCTCCGGTGTCTATATAAACCGAAGGGTTTTAGTCCGTAGGACAAGAACCATAACATACAATCATACCATAGGCTAGCTTCTAGGGTTTAGCCTCTCCGATCTCGTGGTAGATCCACTCTTGTGCTACCCATATCATCAATATTAATCAAGAAGGACGTAGGGTTTTACCTCCATCAAGAGGGCCCGAACCTGGGTAAAACATTGTGTCCCCTGCCTCCTGTTACCATCCAGCCTAGACGCACAGTTCGGGACCCCCTACCCAAGATCCGCCGGTTTTAACACCGACACCCACCGAAAGGGCCTCTGTATTTCACGAAAAAAACGTTACCGCCGCTGACAGCTCGGACCCACCAGCTATATCTTCGCACGCAAGGAAGTGCCTGCTTATTACGCACATAAAATGAATACTCCCCTTGTTAGCTGGGACCCAGTATGGTGGCAGGCTGACTTGTGGGCCTACTAAGTTGACGAGGACGGAGGGCTTTGTCAACTTAGTCAATATGCACGATTCTAGCTCCAGTGACCGTACGATGTCCATCCAACGTCCGTAGTGCTTCTTCAACCTCTGGTCTTCTTGCTCCAGCCACCCAAACCAGCGCCGGTTGTGCCTCGTGCTCCTGCCTCCCGTGGCCTGCTGCGATGCGGCGGAGGCCTCACCGCCCCCTACTACTCTCACCGCTGTCCAGGCCATCCCTCTACTCACCCACACCCCCTGTTATTCTGCGGCGACGGCAGCCTCACACCGCAGCGAACCAGTGAACCCTTGTACTCCTCTACGTGTGGGCATCCACTGCCGCGTCTTCCCCGGCTCCGCATCATCCCCTTCCTAGGCCTCGCCGTTGTCCACCGCCCTGGTGCTCTCGGCGCGGCATGGTCAACGTGGTCAAGGAACGGCTTCCATCAGACATGGACTGTACGTGCAGATGCTGATAGCTGGGTCCACGGCCGCAGCAAGGAAGTGCCTCCTTATTACGTGAAAAATAATTATTCCTCCACCTGACAGCGGGGACCCACCGGACAGGCCACCGTATTTCGCGAAAAAACGTTTCCCCCCAGATTGCCGGGACCCACCTGGTCGAAGTGTATGTAGCGTTGTCATTCTGGTGGCGAACATGTACGTACATATATACTGGTGGATGTCGAGGCACGCACGTGTCGTAGTAGAGGCGTGCATGTAGCATGTACATGTACGTACAGCGGCCAGGGTGCAAGAAAGAAAATACGGCCATGTATGTGTACATACGGGCGGGGTCTCGAACGCCTACTCGCGCATACATACGGCCAGGGCTCGTGTACATGGCTGGGTCGTAACGGAGAAACATCGTCATCGTCGTGTTCATAGGGAGGCAACAGAACGCGTCGTGTTCATGGGGAGGCAACGGAATGCGTCGTGTTCATGGGGAGGCAACGGAATGCGTCGTGTTCATCGGGAGGCAACGAAACGCGTGGGAGCCAACCGGCTGGGTCGGAACGGAATGCGTGGTCGTGTTCATCGGGAGGGCTTGGACGGAACAGGCGATGGAAACGAGGCCTGGCGTACCGCAAAACGGAGGAAACGGACCTCCTACATTCGGAATGGGGTCCTGTTGATCGGGAGGGGTGTGGCGTACCGCAAAACAGAGGAAACAGACCTCCTACGGTCGAACCAGGGGTCCTGTTGATCAGGAGGGGTGTGGCGTACCGCAAAACGGACGAAACGGAACTCCTACGGTCGAAACAGGGGTCCTGTTGATCGGGAAAGGGTGTGGCGTACCGCAAAACGGAGGAAACGGACCTCCTACGGTCGAAACTGGGTTCCTGTTCATCGGGAGGGCTGTGGCGTACCGCAAAATGGGACTCCACGGGATACTGTTCATCT